>NC_090830.1:122090824-122320824 GCF_028021215.1 Eschrichtius robustus
GGTGGGTACAATGTAATCCCAAGTGTCCTGATAAGAGGGAGGCAGGAGGATCAGGGTCAGTAGTAGGCGATGTGATGATGGAAGCAAGAGATTGGAGTGATGCAAGGAAGGGGCCATGAGACAAGAAATGCTAGCAACCTCTAGAAGCTGAAAAAGGCAAGGAAACAGATTCCCTTCTGAAGCCTCCAGAAGGAACACAGCCCCGCCGTTACCTTGATTCAGACTTCTGACCTCCAGATCTGTAAGAGAGTACATCTACATTGAATAAAGCCACTAAGTTTGTAGTAATTTGTTAACAGCAGCAGTAAGAAGCTAAGACAGCTCCCATTGCAGGGAGCTGCAACGTGGTCGCTGCTGTCACCAGGATTCACAGAATTGAAAGAAATGGATGACAGCAACCTATTTCCTCCAGATCTGCTTTGCTTCTCCTCTTTTACTGTCTCCTGCAGCTGAGGGGTCTCTCCACCCTCAGGGTAGGTCACTGACTGTCGTCTGGATCCCCCTTCAGTAGCTGGAACAGCTTCTATCTCCCTTGCAGCTCTAGAGAGCTGACCATCACCCTTGAATCCCTTTGCCTTTCTCCCAAGACGCCTAGGGCTGCTCAGGCAGACCAGATTTCCCAGGTTTTGTCTTAAAACCCCTTTAACCCCTAACTTTCTCATTCTCTTCTTGATGGTCTCTTCCTTCCACCCCTTCAAAAATCCAATAAGCAGGGGCTTCCCTGGTGGCGCAGTGGTTGACAATCTGCCTGCCAATGCAGGGGACACGGGTTCGAGCCCTGGTCCGGGAGGATCTCACATGCCGCGGAGCAACGAGGCCCGTGAGCCACAGTTACTGAGCCTGCGCGTCTGGAGCCTGTGCTCCGCAACGAGAGAGGCCGCGATAATGAAAGGCCCGCGCACCGCGATGAAGAGTGGCCCCCGCTCGCCGCAACTAGAGAAAGCCCTCGCACAGAAACGAAGACCCAACACAGCCATAAATAAATAAATAAATAAATAAATAAAAATTGTATAACTTTAAAAAAAAAAAAAATCCAATAAGCAAAGCCATAAACTCAAGCAAGAATGGGAATCAAATTCCTGTTTTCAAACAGGAAGCAGGAGCAAGGAAGTTCTCCCTCTGGTTCCTGGGATGACAAGAGCCACAGGATCGCTCCATCTATTTCTGTCCTTATAGTCTGAGCAAACCCCAGAGGCTGCATTCTGCAGGCAGCTCCTACTTGCTTCCAGGAGAGAGGTCCAGGTCCCAGGCCCTCTCTCAGTGTCCTCAGAAAACATTCTTTCCTAATTCTCCTGTGAATCTTGCTCACCAAGTACAATACCCACCACTCACCAGGCCAGGGACCCACAACTCCAAATGTGATAACTTAGATGTTTTCTCTTACAAACCCCAGGCTTTTCTGTGTGCTCATTGATTCATTCTACCATTGAATATTTCCCTAGAATTTCCTGGGTGCCAAATGCTATGCCCAGTTGCTGAAGAGACATATTTCCCAGCTGAGGCACAGGAAGCCGGGAGTAAAGAAACCATCTTGGCTGTTACAGCAGATAGCAGGTAGACCAGAAGAACCACCCAGCTGAGCCCAGTCCAAACTGCTGAATCATAAGGAAAAAATGAACGGTTGTTGCTTCAGGCATCTAAGTGGTTTTAGAGTGGTTTTCTTACATAACAATAGATCATTGAAATATTTCCAAACCCAGCCCACACATGAGGTGGAGGACTTGCCCTTCTCCTTTGGCTGGCTATTTCTGACTTCTTGGCCCAGCTCTCCAGATCCTTCACCTGTCAGCTGCCAGTAGTGCTGTAACAGGCAATGGCACTGGGAACACGTGCCCAACCAGTTCTTTACGTGGCCAGGTATAATTAATTAATTAGCCATTTGTGAGCCCCAGACAAGGGGTACCTTTGGTGAGGAGCCTTTGGAGCTGGAGCCATTAAGGGTTGGATGAGGGTGACTCTGGGGCAACCCCAGACACAGAGGTCCACCTCATGCTGCCAGTTACAGGAGATGCTCTGATGACACAGCTTCCATGATGACAGGACCACTCATCCCCAAAATGTATGGGCCAAAGCATCTCTTCATACCCTCTATGCTCCAAGGAGCAGAAGACCTCAACCTTGCAAAGAGCTGCTGAGGAATGGGAAAGCAGAAAGAACTGATGCTTCCATTTGATCAGAGCTCTCCCACATGAAAGTGACAGCTGTTTGAGGGCAGAGACCAAACTCACTTGTTTTGGATGACCGATGTGGAGGAAGTTAAAAATGTCACCAGCCACTTGTATGACTACAGATGGGCACAACAAGCCACTATTCATAGACGAATCTCTTGAGGGGCATATGTAAGTCAGGCAAGCAGCACTGCCCCTCGGGGAAGGAAAGCAGACACTGTGTGGCCCCCAAAGTCTGCTATTCCCCATATACCACACCTCTTGGTCTGCAGGGCTGGTTGCTGGTGGGGGAAGTAGGCAAATTTGCAGAAGAACCAAAGAGCCTCTTGGGAAGAAAAAACCTAGCCCTTGACCTCTTCCCTTTTGAAAACCACAATTTCTTGAATCCCTCCCATGTAGCTGGAGGGTCCTAGGTAAACTCATGGACAGGAAGGAGAGGAAAAGACACCCAGACTCTGGAAAAGTCAAAGTGAAGGAAGAGGGAGTTAGGGAGTTTGGGAAAATGACCATGCTCAGACCCTGGAGAAGGAGGAGACCTCGAGGGAGACTTTCAGCATGTGGGGAGTGTCATGAGAACTAACTGAGAAACAAAAGAGATGTGACCATGTTTAGTACCACAAGCTGGAGAAGTAAATCATGGCAGTTACAGCAAATCATACATTTACTGTGGATAAGGTCACCCAGGCTATTACCGTATTTGATAAACATTCAATTATTCAATTTAGTAAACATTTATTAAGGCTTGGTGATCACAGCTAGGACGGGAAATCAGAGATGCAAAAAAGTGATTATGATTTCACATGATTAGTGCAGAAAGAGAAGTATATACAGAGCCCAGAGAATGATGATTTCTAAGGGTATTCAGGAGGGCTCCCAGGAGGAGGTGACCAATGAGATGGGTTTTGAAGGGTAAACAAGTGTTCACTAGTCACGGCAAAGGCTGGGGTTCATCTTTAATGGTTGGCAACCCATGGTTTGTGGGCAGGTCTACCTAGCTTAAAGATAGAGAAACAAAGCCAGTTTCCATATTCCATTTCCAACAGACAGACATGTAGATTTGATGCTGGGTGGAGGGAAGCTACTGGACTCCCCATCCCCTTTGGAGATAACACCCACTGGGGCTCTGGCATGAAACAACCTTATAAGTCACAACTGCTAGTGGAATCAACCAGCCACAAAGGCTGTAGTTTCCATCAAGTCTCTGTACATAGAAGAAACCAAGGAAGAACAAAACTGCACATCAGCAACTGATAAGACTCCAAGTGGTGACAGTGCTAGCTCTGGAGCCCTCCACCTACAGGAGAAGTTTCTACATCGTCTTAACACATGGGCATTCACCCTGCCCTGTGGCTCTTTCTGCCTGAGCCCTGAGTCAGGGCTTCCAGCTCTGAGACCTCATTTGTGGAGATGGTCTCCCCAGCAATCTGGTACCCATGGTAACCCCTTTCCTCACTCAACAGAGTGAAACAGATCAACCCTCCAGCACATTGACCAACACCAGTCTTGAATGGTGACTCGGGTCTCCTGGTCTATAGCTGGTCCCGCCTTAGAAAACCCACCGTTGACTCTGGAGGGCTCCGACTGGGTATCCATTGGAGGGGGCAGCCCTGAAGTAGGTATTACCCCTTTGAAAAGAACAGATGTCATTCTTGTCACTTTAAATTAACTTTAGCTGAGAAGGACTGACAGAAACACGATGCTGGGTGAACTATATTTGACTGATATTCTGTCAAATATTGCACGGGGTTGTGATCCACAAGTTTTCCCATCTGCTGCTGCTGTCTGAGTAGCTGAATGCACAATGGCATAATTACCATATTTTGTTCAGATTTCCCTCCATCGGATCAGAGCCTGTGAATGTGAAATGTGCCCACAGAAAAAGGAAACCCCAGTGGGGTGGGTGCAGGGGCAAGGGCATCCCTCAGCTCTTCCCTGGGGGAGAGCTGGGGAGGGAGGAGAGCTGCCCGAAGGTGTCCCGGCCCTCAGCCAGGAAGGTGTACGTCCTGGAAACAAAGGAGGAAGGTGGAAGGTCAGGAGTAAGGAGCCAGATTAAGATCACACGAACCTGCAGCCCTTAGAAACTGGCTTAATCCATTTTATAAAGAGTTGGGAGGGGTTTTCTCTCCGAGAATATAATACCTTGCACATCTGATCAGCTTTTTTCCCAGAACATTTCAAAGCTCTCGGCAAATACAGCAGAGTCTCCTTAGATTAGAGCCCAGCCTATTATTACCTGGCTTTGGAGACACCCCAGGTCAGCGGGTCACCTGGGGCCCTGTGAAATAAGACAATTCCCTGCAACAAAAAGCCTGGTGTGATGTGGTTTGTCTAACTAGTGGTTTTCAAACTGTGGGAGTCATGGGACCCTGAAAAAAAAAAAAAAAAAGAAACAGCTTGAAGCTCAATTCTTAATTCAGAACAAAGTGGATCTATTGTGGTTAAAGCAAAGCTACAATGCGAAGGGGGGCAACGATGGGTCCACTTGACAGCCCCGCCCATAGTTGGAAGACTATTCTGGAGGTCACTTGTGTCCCCATCCCCCAAGCAGAGGTAGATTTTCTGTAAAGCTATTGGAACTTAAGTTTCTTCAGTATACCTTCCAAGTCTTGGTACCTAATTTTATTTCTATCATTTTGTGTTGTTTTGATAACAAGGACCCCCCCCCCCCTCAAAGATTGTTTCATGTAGAACCAGCTACACAATTTGCATGGCCAGGTACAAAATAAAAACTTGGACCCTTTTTTCAAAACGATTAAGAATTTCAAGATGGCAGCGGCGGAGCATGAAACCAAGCTTAGGGCCCTTCTAAGCCTGGGGCCCTGTGTGACCGCACAGCTGGCATACCCATAAGACGGTCCTGGTTTCACAACCTGTAGAACCTGGATCTGTCCCTTTCTCCAGCTTTCCAAAAAAATGCCAATAGGTCCAAATGAATCTCCAACCTTTCCTGAGAAGTTTCTTCCATTCTAGTGAGTCAGGCTGGTCAACCTCACAGGCCCTCGAGAGACTCCCAACACAGTGCGTCTCCTTGCGCCCTCACTTTTTTTTTTTTTTTAAATAAATTTATTTATTTATTTTTGGCTGTGTTGGGTCTTCGTTGCTGCGCACAGGCTTTCTCTAGTTGCAGCAAGTGGGGACTACTCTTCATTTCGGCGCGTGGGCTTCTCATTGCGGTGGCTTCTCCTGTTGCGGAGCACAGGCTCTAGGCGCACAGGCTTCAATAGTTGCAGCACACAGGCTCAGTAGTTGTAGCTCGCGGACTCTAGAGCGCAAGCTCAGTAGTTGCGGCGCACGGGCTTAGTTGCTCCGCAGCATGTGGGATCTTCCCGGCCCAGGGCTCGAACCCGTGCCCCCTGCATTGGCAGGCGGATTCTTAACCACTGCACCACCAGGGAAGCCCGGCACCCTCACTTTCATATAGAAGAATGGCCTTAAGGTGAATGGCTGCATTTGCAAACAGAAACTATAGCAGCACAAAGAATCCACTGTATGTTCAAGGACTGGGACTGGAGCGGCACTTGGGGGAGGCTCTGGATACACCCCCAAACCCCCAGAGGATCGGGCAGAATCATTCCGGGGTGCTCCTTGAGGGCTTGGGCCTCATATACTCCTTTTCTAAGTTCCCGATGATATTTGGCTGGGGTATGACTGACAACGTGTCTATTGAATAAACACAGCCTGTGTTCCAGCCAAACAAAGTTGTGGTTCTCTGACTTTGCCAAACTCATTACAAATGACAAACCTTTGTACATTTTTTTCCCCTGCCCAGAAAGCTCTTCTTTTCCCTTCTTTAATCCAGGTCCTATTCACAGGCTAAATCCCTGCTCCCGTGTTCCCTTCAGGTGGCCCTGCCCTCGAGATGAAATAGGCCGCCCTGACTGGAGAGTAAGGAGAGCCACTTCCTGAGATATTTGGGTTGAGGCTAGAAAAGTGATTAGTGAATGTACCAGGTAGGGTCTACCCAGGAAATAGAAGCCACCTAAGTGGTGAAACAGAGGGGCTTGGATGCAGGAATTGCTTTTGTCAGAGATGGAAGAGCTGAGAAGCCAAACAGGGGACGTTGAGTCAACCTAGCGATGAACAGTGTAGGAAGCCACGACTACCCTTGGCCGGAGGGACGGGAGGCGGGGGCGGGGGTGGGTGGTACCACAGTGAGCCAGAGCAAAGCTGCTTCCACAAGAGTCAGTCCAGAAGAGGTGGAGCCGTGGAGGAAACAAGATGCTAGAGCCTCTGTCCACGGCAGAATAGGATGGGGAGAAATCCTCTGTGGTCCTTCCTTCCGTCATCCCCTCTCCCTCCAATTCCTCCCAATGGCCTAACCCAGCAGGAAGCCTGAGACATGCAGCCGCAGGGGCCAGCTCCCTCTGGGATGGAGCAGGGTGTGGGTAGGATCTGGGGGCCAACAAGGCCAGGACTGCGTGCAGGAGTATTGGAGTGACGCTCCAGGGCAGGCAGGGAGAGGCAGTTGAACTTGATCATGTTTGGGAAAGTTTCCAGCCCTGAGATGGGCACTTGATAGGAATGTTCTTTCTTTCCATAACAATTCACATGATTATGGCCTTAGAAATAAAGTTTCCCTACTCAGTGAAATGACAGAGAAAAGTCCCTTGGATATGTAATGTCCCACCAGGTTAGTATTTTTTATAACTTAGGAGAAATTTTATGTTTTCTGACTTGCAGATTCACTTCCTTTTATAAGACAATGAAAATTATATAACCCATCAAGTTTCCCTTTTTGCCTTAGCTGCCAGGAAGCTCTGAACTAAATTCAAATTTCCCAGATACAAGTTTTTAATTATATACCATCCCCTTCTACATTTCTTTAAATCCACAATTTCTAGTTTAACCCTCTCATTGATTAATGTTTTATAAGACACCTCAAATACTTTAAGTAGCTGATAAAGTATACCTTGGCTTCTTTTTCATTTAAGATGATTCCAATAGTTCCTATTAATTGAATTCTTCCTCACATTTGCTCCTGTCTGTTCCCCTTCCCCCACAAAACTTCCTAGTGATTTGTCATTTTCCCACGTTAAGAAAGCCACAGGCCCTTTCCACTTCTCCATGGCACTCTCTTACTCCTAAATTATCACTGAATCTCTTTCACTTCCCCTTCCACTGCCCTCTTCAGAGATTTCCTCTCCAGCAGGGCATGAACCCTTCCCAAGCAGTGCCAGCATCACGGGGCCCGCTAAAGAGGAAGCTGAAAGTCTGGACAGAGAAGTGAGGGCTGACGGAGGTGGAGGGCTGGTGTTTGCTCCTGAATGGCAGCCCTCAGGGGTTTTGGGTCACTGACCTGGTTTGAATCCGGCTCTGCCACTCACCTGCTGTGACCAATGGACATCGGTCGTGCCCACCATTTCCCAGCACGGTGTCCCTCCCCATGCTTTTGGTAACGTCACTCCAGCTTTTCTCTAGGGATTACGTCTCTCCCACTGCATCCAGCCTGGATGGGACTGATTTCTTTTCTTTCTTTAATTTTTATTGGAGCATAGTTTGATTTACAATGTTGTGTTAGTTTCAGGTGTACAGCAAAGCAGTTGTTATACATACACATGTATCCACTCTTTTTGAGATTCTTTTCCCATATAGACCATTACAGAGTACTGAGTAGAGTTCCCTGTGCTATATGATAGGTCCTTATTAGCTATCTATTTTGTATATTGTTGGCACTGACTTTCAAAATGTCACATTCTCCCTGCCCAAGGTGTAGTCAAGTGACCCAGATAAAGCCATGATACTCTCTCCTCCAAGAGGGTCCATTTGGAGTGGGGCGACAAGCTGGAACTCGTTCATCTTGCCCACAAACCCTGGTAAGCTCATCTCAACTCCCGCTACCTCCAAACCCAAAGCAGACCGCATGCTTGTCCTTACAAGGCCTTCAGGCTCAGATTTTCCTTGGATTTTGAAAAATGAGTTGCTGTTACTGCAACCAACATCCGCAAGTGATGCAGAGCCTGATCCTGGGCAAGTTACCTAGCCTCTTGGAGTCCCAGGTTCTGCATCTGTTTAACGGAGACACCAGCACACACGCCCTGGGGTCAGGGGTGATGCGCTTAGCCCATCATGGTGTTTCACACCTATTTCATCCCTCCTTCCCTGCTCTGCCCAACAGGTGACCTGCCAAAGGGCATGGAACCTGCCCCCATTCCACAGCTGGCCAGTGGCCCACGTCAATGGTCAAGTCTCCTGAGAACTCATGTTCTTCTTCAGGACCTCTCAGCTTTTCAAGGAATTCCTTGGGATCTCACCAGAGGGTGAGCTGTGGTTTACTCATTTCAATGGGGGAGAAGCAGAATTTCTAGAAACCTAGTCCTGAGAAATGAAGGCATCAGATTCTCCAGCTGTGGCCCTTCACCAAATGCCCGGGTCCAGGCTCCTACATGGCGGAGCTGCTGTGCTCAGTGGATTCCTCTCTCCATAAAACTGCAACCAAGTCTGTTTTAGAAACATAGGCACAAGCAGACTCAGCTTTGAGCGGCCTCCTGTTTCCTGAGCACAGAAGATCCTCCCATCCTCCAAGAAGACTCTGCAAGCATCCTCCGCCCTGGGCCGCGTGAACCTGGAGCTGGATGAGGCTGGACGTGCTCGGCTGCCTCCCTGGGTCCCTGTTGTCCTCCGAGCCGGTCTCTAGAGAGCACCGTTCTCTCTGAGAGTGGGAGCTAAACAGCGATGTTCCCAAGCCCACGGCGGACTCCATGGGGAACCCACTGGCTATTCCAATGGGCCGGCCACAAAGCCTTCTTAAAATAATAACTACTAACAGTATCACTGCTGTGCATGTTTTCACATCAGTAGAAACCAAGTTCATTCCCTTTATTTTACAAACGCAGAAGCAGGCTTAAGCAATTGAGAAAATTGACCAAGGTGACAGGGCTATTAAGGGATGGAGGGATTCTCAAGAATCTCCCCCAGGTCTACCTGACCGCAAAGCCTGTGCTCTTCACCACTGTGCTCTACTGCATCTCTCGTGTTTCCGGGGGGAGGCCCACTGGGACCCCCATTCACAGTCCCCAGGTGAGCAGCAGCTACCTGGAGACCGCAGAGAGTGAATATACCCGATTCCTGCTGCTGCTAAGAGGCTTGGGAAAGTCGCGGTTCCTCTCAGATTCTCAATTCCCTCCTTTGCAGGGTGGGGGACACCCTACCACCTCTGCCTCAGTGCAATGACATCATGGACAATATTCTGCACAGGAGCATTGTGAGGGTATCAGCAGCTCGGAGAAGACAAGTGTGCGGAGTGAGGAGACACCTGCAGAAAAGGGAGAACGAGAAGGAAGCGATGGGAAGGAAATGATTGTTTGGAGGCCTGCCAGGATCCTGAGACAGCACTGCCCTCCAGCCTCCTGCCCCTCAATGCTGGCGCACCCAGCAGTGGTACCAGGCGGGATGATTCCTCCAGACCTCCCTGAGGGAGGGGCGGGAGCCAATAATGGGTCAAAAACAACAGGATTCTGTGAATTCACAGGGAGTCTTTGTGCTGTGGGCCTCTAAATAGTTCTGCCAGTTCTTTAAGTCTGCTTGGGCTTCAAGATCTTCTTGCCTCTGCTGGGAAGGAGTTGGAGAAGCTTGAGAAAGGATGGGAAGCCCAGGCCTTGACCTTCCTCCTCTGTCGCTGCCCACAGACCCAGTGACCACAGGATTTTCTCTGCCCTGTTCCGGCAAGCCGAGTGGCTTCCCCTCACCCACCCCACCTTCATCTCCTCATTACGGAACAAAGGAACCTGGCTCTTTCCCTCCAGTCCAGAGAGGGTTCCTAATTGGCTTTCCATTAAAGGGAAAATAGACTACTGTTTCCACCTCATTATTTATGAGCCTTTCTGGAAGTGCATTTCCATGCACTCTGGGATTACTCACGCCCATTTTGCTTGGCCATATTTTATGATCTGTTTTATTTATTCAGGACCTCTATTGGGTACTCACATCTGAAACCAATTAAAAGCCAAGAAATAGGAAAAACCAAATAAACACCTGGAGATGTCCAAACCCAGGCTTTCTGAAGCCTGCAACTGGGGGACTGGAATGGCTAGGCCGATAGTCTAGGCCACGGGAAATGGGGATCTCTCTCCTAGAGACATTAGTTGACAAGGCCACACAAGATGGCGGCACGTTGATTCGAAGACCTGTAGACAGAGCTCGGGCTGAGATTGCCTGGGTCCTTGGTTCTGAGATCTCCCTGTGCAGGGCAAAGGCATTGCTCGTGCATGTTGGGGTCCCCCTCTCTGCCTGGCAGATAGGAGGAACTCAGCAACCCTTGGCTCAGCTTGTGCACATCCCCACCGTGACTGCTGTGAGCGTAGGTATGTGCACACCGTTGCACAAATCTGGAGCAACAATGTGGAGAACCATCTCTATGAATTTGGGAATGGTTTGCGTTTTATAAACACTGTCTCCAGCTCTACTCTAAAAGGATTCTTGGGGGTAAACGTGCTCCCTTTCAGTCTCAGAAAAACAGTCGCCAAGCTTGGTATTCCCAGAGACTGCCAGACTCCTGGAGACTTAATCCAGGTGGGGGTGGGGATCTCAGGGAGAAGAAGACAAGCCCTCATCTTTTTCAGGGGAGTCTGAGACCATTTCACACATCTTTATAGGATGTGCTTTGGAGTCCGTGCCCATGGACAAACCACCCTGCGCCTTGTTTGTCCACGTAAGATGCACAGAAGCCCCTTTTTCATTCTACCTGCTCTTCCCCTCCCCCAGCTTCAATCCCTGCTTGGACCAGAGGCCTCTCTCTGCTACACTTCCCACCTCCACCCGGGAGAGTCAGTACATTGGTGGGTGGTCTCTGTCCTGAAGCCAAACGCCCCCTTCCTCCCCTTCAGCTGAGCTGGGTGTGTGGACAGTACGAAGAGGGGCAGGGGTGAAGGGCCCCAGCAGCCGCCTGTTGGGCAGACAGATAGATGGTGTAAATGCCAGTGCATCACGGAACTTTACAGAGTTTCAGTTTTGATTAAAAGAAATGATGCACATCACATCTCTGATGATGTTTACTCTCCAGGATATTTGTGTTTATTATAACCTGATTTTATACACACACACACATATGCATATTGCGGGATGGGACTGGCCCGCCGAATTATTAGGAATAATGCTGCTTAGAGACTTATCCCTCCCTTCCCTTAGTAATTTATATAAATCCTTCCTTCATTCATTTGTTTGGTCATTAATTCAACAAGCAATGTGTTGGGTGTGTCTATGTAGCAGGCACTGGCTGTACATCTGATAGATGCTAAATAAAGCCTCTCTCCCCTGCTGACATCTCAGCCTGAAACCTTCTCTTGGGACAATACATTTCAGAGGTTTACTCCCCACGATGAATGTAGGAACTATAAAAGCCATCAACTCTTGAGGCAGGAGAGGAACTAGGAAGCTGACACAATTCTACTTGTCCACAAACCACTGCTTCCAAATGTGAGGTCTGTTCTTCTATATCTTGGTCACATTCTGGTGAACATGATGACTTCTTGCTTTTACTACACGACTGGCCTGCCGCTTCTGAATATGAGAAGCAAAGTTATCCAATTTCTCTGCTTTCTTCAGCAGCACGTGGGGACTGATAATGGCGAGGATTCAGGGAGCAAATGGGCATGTGAAGTGGGTGGGTGTGAGGTGGAGATTGCCAGCACAACCACAGACCGGCTCCTACCCTAAGAAAGGTTCAGACTTTGGTGATGTCAAGGTGGGCTGAGGGAAGTGGAATTGCTCTGCGTGACAATAAGAGAAAACTTTGCAATTTCTGTACCATTGGTTCTGGGGAGCCCACTGGCCACTTAGGGAAAGCTAGATACCACTTCTTAGGTTAATATTTGTAATGCATAAAATGAAATATATAGGATGAAAAAGAAGCCAAATATTTTAAAATATGGTTATCAAAATATTTTTTAATGTATTAGAGTCATTTGTGGGCTGCTTTAGAAATACATTTAAGTAACAAGGCGGTACATTGAAAACATAGGCAACTTCAATTGAATTTTATTTTGTAAAGACATACACACATGAAGGCTGTTGTTTCTTGGCTTGATCCTGGCCAGTGTGACATGTTTGTCTTGGAAAGGAGAGTGCACATGCCCTGTTGGACACTCAGTTGATTTTGTTTTTCAGTTTGATGGTTCTAAGTGTTGAAAATCCTGATTTACAAAGATAAAGTGTTGCAAGTGTATTTGAAAAGTCCACAGCTTGCTTTACAAGGAACACACAAAGCCTCTAAAGTTTATGGAGTTAAACTCCAGTTGTGGAAACACACAGCTTCACCATTTGGTGGCTGAACTGCCAGGATCAGGGTTACTCAAGAGTTAACAAGTTACATTGCTTAAGTATCTGCAGAGAGGAACTGTGATATTCTGCAACCTAGGAGCAAATAACTGGCATCATGTCAAAGGAGAGCATAAATGATATTTCAAGATCTGCAATAACTGTAATGCAATATAAAAATACCTGGATTTCTCAGGTGACAGTCATGGGTATTATAATACCTGTGGCCTTTAATGAACAAGAACATCCTTGTCCTAATGTCTGAGCTGCAATGCTGCAGACCTCTCTGCTGCCTACAGAATCCTCAGACAAGTCTCCCCCATTCTCATACGTGCTTCGAGTGATTTGTAATAGAAATCAATGAAGGGGCTGAATTTCATATTTGGGTCAATCCAGGGGGATTGTAAATCCATCAATCAATGAAACAGATTCCGCTGAAGTGGGAACCTGGGCCAGAGAGGTAAGGCTCACCTGGAAAACGTGCAGACCCTCAGGGAGGGCTTTGGACCTCCATCAGTCCTAGAGTGCAGGTCCAAGGTGATCTCATCTAAATCTCAGTGTCCAGGGGCCCCTGCAGACATGGGGTGGCATCAAGAAAGCTCACGGGACCTATTATTATACAGGAGGAGGTCAGCAGCTCGTAGCTCTGATATCTGGGAAGCTGGAGGAAGCTGAGGAACGGGCCAGACTGGTGCCCCTGACTTCTCAATTGCTCTTTTCATGGCACACCACCCTTCCCTGTGGCTCAAGCATCCAGAAGAGATGTGGAGCCCTATTTGGTTTGGAGTACTCCCTTCACCATTGCTAAGCATTTGGCCCTTTCAGAGTCTGAGCGAGATGCTCCTGACCGTTGCCAACCCAGGCAGTTGTTGCTGAAGGGGCTCTAATGAGAAGCCGACAGATGAATCTCCTCTGCCCTACCTCCAGTAAGCCCACCTCTTCCCCACACTGCCCTGCGCTGTTTTGTAAGTTTTCCTCCTACTCTCAACCTCACTCCTCTTTCCCATTCTTCTGGATGTTAGAGTCACGACCTTTGCGGTTTATGGGCCACCAGAGACTGAACTAAATATGTTAGCTCTGAGTCCAAACAAGTAATAGCCGGCCAATTAAATTAATAATCCATATTGTTACAATGTTTAACCATGGCTGTTTCCTCAGCGGTCTGTTTAAATCACAGCCAAGGCCTGACCTATTAAAATGAATAACTGGAATTATGAGAAACACCATTTAATAAACACAGCGAGGAACACAGCACAATTGGACATGAAATATTTATTACCACTTGAAGCAAAGGGCTGTTTGGGACTTTAAGATGGGATTAATGAATGCATTTTAATGTCTAACTCACAAGGTGGGAGTTGGGGCTGGAACCAGAACCGAAGGCCCTTTGGGAGTTTCTTGGAAAAATCAGCTCACATTATATTATCACACTGTGCCAGGCTATTTGTTTATGTGAGGGCCTCCACCAATGCTGAAAGAACAGGAAGGTGGGCATCTGATCACTGGCTTCTCAGAGGCCTCGTACTTGCTCAGTAAAATTTCCTGGATGGATGGATGGATGGATAGATGGGTGGGTGGGTGGATGGATGGACTGATGGATGGGTGGGTAGTTGGATGGATGGATGGATGGATAGACTGATGGGTGTTTGGATGGATGGATGGTTGGATGAACAGATGGATGGACTGATGGGTGGTTGGGTGGATGAATGGATGGATGGACTGATGGGTAGGAGGATAGATGGATGGATGGATGAGTGGATGGACTGATAATAGATGAAACATTTTGACACCTTAGTATGTACACTTCAATGATATCGGAAAGATGAAACACTTAGCACAATGCATGACACATTCTAAATTCTCAGTAAATGGTAACTGTCATTGTAGTTAGGAGAGCAGAGTCTGGTTAATTTACTAGAAAATCAATGCTCACATTTGGCAATTCCTCAGAAGCCCCAGAGCTGCCCCAGGACCCAACTTCCACACTGACTGCCCCATTTATCTTTATGTATTGAGAGCCTGTTTTGGATTACATATTCTTCTTTGACTATTTTTGGCTTTTCTCAGAAAGAATTGCTCCTTTCCCTGTTTTCCCAAAACTCAATGTCTTATCCTTGCATTCGCCCCGACATGTCCCCATTTTCCCGGGTATGACTATATTTCACAGGGTCTATTCCCTTTTCCCAGGTGTCAGCTCTCAAGTTTTGATCATGGATTTAGAAAATGTGGTTGCTGTAATGATAACCCTTAGCAAGTCAGGTAAGTGGGGAAGCTTATCAGGGATATATAAACAAGATAACTGGGCCTTCCCTTTAGGGGAGCCCCAAATGGGAAAAGTTCCTGCCAGAACTTGCTCTTCAGAGAAAGTGGAAAGCAGGCAGACCGAGCTGTATGCTGATGGGGCACATGTGACAGTGTGAGAGCTGGTGGGGAGAGGGCGACACAGGAAGGCTTAGCTTTGGTTTCCCCTTTAAGAACCAGGGAACATCTGGAGACCACAAAAGTGCCCTCAGGTCCAGTCACCATATCCCCAAGCCTAAAATTAAATGTATCAATAAAGGCAAAATAGGCCAAGGGTAGTCTCATCTTGAGTAGGTAGAATCTTGAAACTGAAAGTAGAATAAGAGGAACGAGCTTTGTAAACGAGGGTAGATCTCTTACTCTTGGGATGATGTTGAGTATCTTTTCTTTCAATGAGGAAAAGATGGTTCTAACCTTATGCATGATTGATGGGATCTCCCCACCTCCCCACTACATTCAAAACCCAAGAATGGTCCCAAAGAGAAGTGTCATAAGTGGCCAATATAGTCTCATGGATGTGACATGGGAAGCTTGCCTGATCCCAAGTGACCTTCAAGAGATTGAGGTTTCGGAGGGCTCTGTCTGCACTCTGCAGATCTCATGTTGTCAGGGTTACTGTCTGTTACTTTGATCTCTTTAATCCTTAAGGATGCTTTCAGGGCGGTGGACAACATGGCTGCGTCGGAATCCTGTTTTTCTGTACATTGGAGGGGACTTCTCTCAAACTAGGTGGAGTGGCCTCTTTATTGCCCATCCGTCCCCTACCAGATTGTGAGTTCCCGCACAGTAAGACTGTATCTTATTCATCTCTGTATCCCCCACCATGACTTGCTCAGTAGAGAGCACTTTCCCGGTTCTCAGCAGAAGTTCGTGGATAACAAAAGCCACCATTTATGGAGCCCCTATAATATCCAAGCTCTGTGTTCAGGTCTTCGCATGTGCCCTCCGTGTGATAGTCCCAGCCACACAATGACTCACTGTTACGATGCCCTATTTTAGAGATGAGGACATTGAAAAGTAGGGGGTTTTTTGTTGTTTTTTTTGAATTTATTTATTTTTGGCTGCGTTGGGTCTTTGTTGCCGCACGTGGGCTTTTCTCTAGTTGCGGCGAGCGGGGGCTACTCTTCGTTGCGGTGAGCGGGCTTCTCATTGCTGTGGCTTCTCTTGTTGCAGAGCACGGGCTCTAGATGCACGGGCTTCAGTAGTTGTGACGCATGGGCTTAGTTGCTCAGTGGCATGTGAGATCTTCCCGGACCAGGGCTCGAACCCGTGTCCCCTGCATTGGCAGGCGGATTCTTAACCACTGAGCCACGAGGGAAGTCCCAATGAGGACACTGAGACATAAAGAAGCTGGGCACTTGTCCAGGATCACCTAGATAACACACGACAGCACTGGAACTTGAACCTTGTTTGTACAATTGCAGAGCCTTTGCTTTCGCTACCATGCTGTTCTGTCTCCAAGAGTTGAATGCACACACCACTTAACCCAGCCACAGAAACAGCCTGTGTATGAGCAAGATTGTGAAGCTGAGGTTGAATGAGAGGAGGTGGGAAGATTCTTTCAGAGTGGACTTGCCTCTCTCTTTATGGTTTTCTCGTCTGGAAGACACACCGATTTGTTACACATCTCTTGCCCAAGGCATTGCTGCATCTCCCCTGTCCTCTGGGCGTGCTGAGCACATTGCTAACCAGCAGCTGACGTGCTCCTCCCCCCGCCCCATCCCCCCACCGCCCAAACCTCTTAATGCATCCGTGAGGGATGATGGGAAGGCCTGGAGTAAAAGGCAAGAGATGGGGGTTTTTGGCCTGGCTCTGCAGTGTGAACTTGGGTAACCTTCCAGGTCCAGTTTACCTGACAGTATCCTGGGAAGGTTGGATTATCTGGTCTTCCTCTCCCTTCAGACTTTGTAATTCCCCAGATGGCCCATCATCAGATCAAACACCCTCTTTCTACCCAATCTGAATTATTCAAGATAGAGACTGAATGGCTCTTGAGAGTATGTGTCTACTGCCTCCAGGATTCCAGAAGTCTGTGTCTGGCAGCCTAAGTAAGAGACCCGCTGGTGGTGGAACATGAACACTGCATGAACGGCACTGTTTGAGGTCTGGGCCCTCGGCTCTTTCTGAGGTCCTCCCTGACCCATAGCCACTAATTTCCTGTGTGCATCACACTCTTGGGCTTTAAATTTCATCTGTAATTTAGGGATGATAAAACCGGCCCTACTTACTTCCAATAATATAAGAAGGATTAAATAAGATCGCAGATGCTTTGAAAAGTTGGTCCATGTTAAACAAATGTGAGTGATTGGTTATTATTAACTGGATTCCCTCTTGGGAAAGTTGAGATACCTCAACTTTTTTGGGGTGAATCGTCAAGGTATCCCAGTGGTGCTGAGCATGGCTACATAAAGTTGGCCCAGAACTCAGTCTGGCTCTGACCAAAGGGAGCACCGTGCCTTAATCAGACCTCATGGGAAAAAGCAGCCCTGGAATCATTGTTATCTCTGTATGTAATTACAGAAAAACCCAGTATTTGCAGAACTTCTTTGAAAGTTCTACTTTCACAGTAGGTTAAGCCTTTATCTGCATAATAAATTGTTGAGGTTATGATCAACTAGGGCTTGTACGGTGTGGTATTTTCTGGAGGGTATCCACATCAGTACTTCTAATTTCAATGTATGGCTTTATTTAACTGCTTTGATGGGGATTGTTAACATTTCAAAATCAGTCTTAAAAAGAAAAGAGTAAATATGTAAACAAGTTGTAACTTTTTCAGATGCAATAAATATGATTTTGATGTGCCAATAGCACTAAATAAAGATAGTCTCTGTAAGTTAGATATCAAACTTATATGTGCACATAAATGTCTATCAAAAACTTATATGAGGGAATTCCCTGGCAGTCCAGTGGTTAAGACTCAGCACTTTCACTGCCAAGGACCCGGGTTCAATCCCTGGTCAGGGAAATAAGATCCCACAAGCCACGTGGCATGGCCAAAACAAACAAACAAACAAAAACCTATATGAATTTCTTGCCCCAGACCAACATCAGTCTTTGTCCAAAGAGCCCTAGTTTTAGTGAGAAATGGTATTTAGAGACCATAGTCTGGCCAAATGGAGCTGTCTCTTCTGCTGGGTTGGTCATTGTTTCTAGGTGTTTCAGTGGAAAGTGCTGGAAAATATTCTTTTAAGGGAAACTACATCATGAGTTTATAACGAATATCTGTTTCTAACCTAGAATTACTGGATTTTACTTTAATTTGTTTGATTTTATATATGTAATTCTTTGATGATAAAAATCTTGGTTCCTAAGAACACTAACGTAATTACTTAGTTGCTATATATGAAATAGTTTCAAAATAACAATATCAATATTAATAGTAACAATATGATTTTAAAGGTGCAGAATGAGAGTGGAACATTTGTTATATCAGAAAGCAAAACTACCAAAGATTTATATAATTGTGTCAAAAGGACATAAGACCAACCAGAACTGGCCAAAGGTGGGGAAGGGAAATTAAGTATAAAAGTAATAATAACTATAGTGAATCAAAATACATCGTACATGTTCAAATCCATGCGTTTGGGAGGAATGGGGAGTAATTGCTTAAAGGGTACAGGGTATTCTTCTGAGGTGATGAAAAAGTTTTAAAACCAGAGGGAAGCGGTAGCTGTACAACATTGGGAATGCAGTAAATGCTACTGAATTATACACTTTAAAATGGTTAATTGTATGTTGTGTGAATTTCAATTCAGTTAAACAAGAGAGATTTAAGGAACATATTAACCACATGTAAATGTGTAGATGTCGTATGAATCCTCATTATTGCTTTCCTTTTGCTTTATTTTTTCATTTTTCCATGTGAATTTTGAGTTGTTTTAGAATTCTAAATAATTAATTCCTAGGTAGTTAA
This sequence comes from Eschrichtius robustus, assembly GCF_028021215.1. NCBI lineage: Eukaryota > Metazoa > Chordata > Mammalia > Artiodactyla > Eschrichtiidae > Eschrichtius > Eschrichtius robustus. The sequence continues at coordinate 122,109,458 of NC_090830.1, forward strand.
AATAGCTCTTGCCTAATGAAATGGCATGTTATCTGGAATTTACTCCTAAGTCATCTAGGATTGGACTGAAGATGAAACAACTTTGGCTGTGAGTTGACAGCCCTTGAACTTGGATGACTGGGTACATAGGGGTTCTTTCTACTTTGTTCTCTACTTCTGTATGTGTTTGGACTTTTTCATCCTAAAGGTTTTCTAAAAATAATCTTTTTCATTCAGAATGACATCTTGTCATCTTTGGTCTCTGCCTCTCCCATAATACACCTCCAGAGGTCAAAATGGGCCAGGATCACACACAGAAACATTAACAACTGTCTGATAGTTTGATTACTAAAATGACTCATCTGTCCTGCAATTGGAAAGGCATTGATTTGGAAATGATCCTCCCTTGAAGGTCCACTTTCCTACCTACACAAGATTAGCTGCCTGGAGCCAGGGGTGCAAACTGCAGCCAAGAGCTAATTGGACCATGCAAGGAACAAACTCACAGCCTTTCCTTCCTTAACTCCTTCATCAGTCTGATTCCTGCGTCACCCCATCTGCGAGGGCCTCCCATTGCTCCCTCCTGCCAGGAGCCATCTCTTTCTCAGAGGGAGGAAGTATGAAGTGGCTAGGGGATTTGGCATTCCCAGTCTGAGGATTGGTTCTTCTCACTTGGCTACGGTATGGTGCTTTCTCATCCAGGCATATTGGCTATAAAAGTGCCTAGAATGCAGAAATCACTATGAATATTCATGAAGTCATTATGAATAATACTACTTTAAAAATGAATAGTCTTATGGCTATCTGCCCTGGAAATTGAATTCTTCTCCCACATGTTGAGTCACTTGGAGATTGTTAATAGCGGTGGACAGCAAACTTCAGTCCAGAGGCCAAATCTGGTCCACTATCTATTTTTTATATGGTCTGCAAGCCAACAATGGTTTTTACATTTTTTAATAACGGAAAAAAAGCAAAAGAAGAATAATATTTTGTGACATGCAAAATTAAATGAAATTCAAATTTCAGAGTCTGTAAATATAGTTTTTTTGGAACATACGCTACACTCATTCTCTTACATATTGCCTATGGCTGGTTTCATGCTAAAATGACAGAGTTGAGTAGTTGGAATAGAGACTACATGGCCCAGGCAGGCTAAAATATTTACTATCTTCCCCTTTAGAGAAAAAGTTCACTCATCTCTGGTCTATAAGCTTGAGATTCTCCTAACTACTCTTGTGATTCCCTCTTGTCTAATAGGGCTGGCCTGCAATGCCACCTATTGCCAGTGGGTGACGCTGTCCTCCATATGTCAGCCTGAAACCATCCAGATTGGAGGCTTTGGGTTTTAGAAAATGTATTCAGCAAAGATTTAATGAATGACAACCTCATGCCACACACAGTTTTAAGTTCTGGATTTATAGCAGTTATTAGCAACACAAGCAAACACCTCTGCTTTCTTGGAGCTGAGGTTCTACCGAAATGATTATTTCCCATGATTCTGTGGGGTGAGTGGGATCAGCTGGGCTGTTCTTCTGCTTTTTTGGGGCATCACTTGAGATCACTCATTCAGCTGAACTGGGCTGGAAGCTCCAAGGTGTCGCTCACCTACCTGGAACTTCATTGTTCCTCAATTTGGCCTCCGCTCGTGGCCAGCTCAACGTGGTGGTCTCAGGGCCATCCACAGCATGGTGCCAGGGTTTCTGGGACTTCTTTTGTGGAAGCTGGCTTCAAGAGGGAAAGCGGAAGCTGCCAGACTCTTAAAGGCTAGACCCAGAATTAGCACAGCATCACTACTGCCACATTTTTTTTGGTCAAAGCAAGTCAAAAAGCCAACCCAGATTCAAGTGTAGGAGAAAGAGATTCAACCTAGTGATGGTCAATAGATGGGTTAAGCCGTCTGTATGTACTTGGAGAGAGGAAATGGATGGTGACCATCTTTGGAGACTATGAGAGTGGACAAGAAACACTGATCTTTGCCCCCATAGACCCGCAAAACCTTTGGGGTCCCCTCCTCTCCCTTTGGCCATCGCGTGTGCATAATATTGGTAAGTTTGATTGGTAGACAGTTTTTGAACTTTATATTCTTGAATCATGAGATTCCCTAAATCTAGAAAGCCATTGTGGGAAGCACCTTGAGCCCTGAGTCCTTATAGGCTGTGTGCATTTTCCTCCCTGGCTCTGCAGGCCCAGCTGTCTGGCTGAGCCCCTGTGCCGGTCCTGGGTACCGTCACACTCTGACAGGCAGCTGAGCTCATCTCAGAAGATGGGGCGGGCGGTATGACATTCTGCAGAACTTAGGGAATGGGATGCAGCTCTTTCCCCAGAAGAAGCCAAAGCTGCCCAGACTGGCCAAACGTGCAACCAGGCCTTGATCCTGCCCCATCATCCCAGAAGGAAAGGATGCAGAGGACTGGGCACTTAAATTACCTCCGGGCTTGAAAAACAAAAACTCTGGGGGGAAAATAATTTTAGATTTACAGAAGAGTTACAAAGATAGCGCAGAGAGTTCCCATACACCCTTCACCCAGCTTCCTCAACACCAACCCCTTACATAAGCACGGTACATTTATCAAAACTAAGAAATTAACATTGGTAAAATTCTATTAACTATCAATAATACAGACTTATTCAGATTGCCCCAGTTTTTCCGCTAATGTCCTTCTTCTGTTCCGGGAGCCTATCTGGGACCCCACATTAATTTAGTCATCCTGTCCCCTTAGTCTCCTCCAGCCTAGGACAATTTCTCAGTCTTTCCTTGGTTTTCATGAACTTGACACTTTTAAAGAGTAGTCATCAGGTATTTCTGTAGAAAGTCCCTCTGTTTGGGGTTGACTAGTGTTTTCTTATAATTAAACTGAGGTTCTAGGGTTTGGGAAGAATATTACAGAGATAATGTGCCTTTCTCATTGCATCATGTTGGGGACACATGACATCAACCTATCTTGTTACTGGCGATGTTAACTTTGATGTTAATCTTAGTTAAGGTGGTACTTGTGAGGTTTCTTCACTGTAAAGTTACTACTTTTCCCTTTCCATTGTCTATTCCTCAGAGTGGAGCCCACACTCAAGGGGAGGAGAGCGGAGCTTCTGGAGGGAGGACCCTCTGAGCCTTTAAAAATATACAGCACACTAGGGCAGGGCTTCCAGGAGCAGGGAGGGCCCCAGACCCTGCCCACTGACTTGCTGGTGACCTTGGATGAGTCACTCAGTCTCTCAGAGCCGGGATTTCCCTCCCTCCTATGAAATCTAAGATGGCATCTCTGTCCCACAGCTGTCTCCCGGGGGCCTCTGGAGGTTTCGGCTGGTAACACTTCGAGTTGCTAGAGCGTAGATCTGATGAGGGAAAAGGTCCTTGTTACAACAGCTGAGGTCTTGTTCCTGTTCTGTAAACATTTCCCAATCCTGATGTCCATCATTCCCGCAACAGGAGTGTCCCCTACGAGTGATGAGGCCATCACTATTTTTATAAAATGGTCTCATGTTATTCACATGCTAACAAGGGCCTGGTGTAGAAGAAAATACTGCAGGGAAATATTTTTTGTAAAGTGAATAATTCCCCTGAGTTAGCCTTTTTGTATAGTCATTTTTTTCACTATTTGGATTTGCTTAAACCAAGGGGCTCCAGGAATTCCTTCCAAAGAACGTACCATCTTTGTGCAGATGCTTTTGAACAGACAGAATGTTTTCTACATTGATGGTGATGAATTACCCTAGAATTATCCATTAGAGTAATTATTTTACATCCTTAAAGACTGACTCTTTCCTGGTGGAGAATCCTGGACAAACTGTATTTCTGACACTTGATACTAGGGAGAGCTAAACACCAAGGAGATTGTTGTTTAGTGATTTTTAGCAAAATGTGGCTGGTGAGCTATGTTTCTCTGGGGTAGGTGTATCTGCTGGGATTGGATGTCTTCCTCCAGTTCTTTAGAAGTCACACCACCCTGTCATGTGTGCACAACTCAAGGGCAGCATTCGCATGGGCTCTGATGTGGATGGTGCTCCCTGGAGGTCAGCAACATGGCAGCCCCCATCTCCCACTCTGCGCCGAGCACTGATGAATTCACCCAATCACACCCCCATGGACCAGTCCTCTGATGAGCCTAGAGCAGGGCTGGTGTAGAGCAGGAATGCCTTTTGGCTAAGACTTCAGTGTTCTCTCCAAATTCAGCTCCACATCCAATCACTGAGGTTCTGTGACAAGATGAAAGAAGATGCTTATCCTGCATCTTTCCCTTCTGCCATGGCTGGACCACATAGCCCAAGTGATATGTGATAAGGTACATTACAAATCCTCTGATTGTCTTGAGAATGGAACGATTGCCTGGGTTGTGTTGGGGGAGAAGTGTTAAACTGTTTCCTTGTTAAATGTAAAGAGTTAAAATAGGGACTCCCCTGGCGGTCCAGTGGTTAAGACTCCGCGCTTCCACTGCAGGGGTCACAGGTTCGATCCCTTGTCGGGGAACTAAGATCCCTCATGCCGCACGGCACGGCCAAAAATAAAATAAAATAAAATAAAAGAGTGAGGCAGGTCTGCTTGACAGAAAAAAAAAAAAGAGTTAAAATAGAAAAGAATTTTTAGCACTCTTTTGGCATTTCTTCATTTTGTCTACAAAGAGCCTCAAAACTGGAAGTGACCCCGCCTATCTCTCATTCTTGGAAAGGCTCAGGCCAAGAAGAACCACCCCCACTGTTCCAGTCTTCTCGCTTGTCATAGACAACGTTGCTCCACTCTCTGTTCCTAAACCCCTCCAATCCTTCGCCTCTACCATGCCTCTCCCCCCAACCCTGATCTATGAGGCTCTCGCTCTTTCTTCTCTGTTTATCTAATTCAGTATTTTTCCTCAAGGTTCAGTTCAGCCATGTAGTCTTAAGGAGGTCCTTTCTAACTGTCTTAGACCCAAATACTCTAGGACTGTCTCTTTGAAGAGGAGGACATGTCACCTTATCCTGACACATTTCTTTTACCATACTCTGTCTTCTTTGTTTTCGCTTTTTATTAATTTTTTAAATTGAAGTATAGTTGATTTATAATGTGTTAGTTTTAGGTGTACAGCAAAGTGATTCAGATATATATATATTCTTTTCCATCATAGGTTATTACAAGATATTGAATATAGTTCCCTGTGCTATATAGTCGGTCCTTGTTGATTATCTATTTTATATATAGTAGCGTGTATCTGTTAATCCCAAACTCCTAATTTATCCTTCCCCCCCATTTCCCCCTTGGTAACCGTAAGTTTGTTTTCTATGTCTGTGAGTCTATTTCTGTTTTGTAAATAAGTTCATTTGTATCATATTTTTAGATTCCATATATAAGTGATATCATATGATATTTGTCTTTCTCTGTCTGACTTACTTCACTTAGTATGATAATCTCTAGGTCCATCCATGTTGCTGCAAATGGCATTATTTCATTCTTTTTTATGGTTGAGTTGAGTGATATTCCATTGTATTTATATATACCACATCTTCATCCATTCGTCTGCCGATGGACACCCTTTCTTGTTAAATGGAGTGCAATGATGGCCATGCTTCGTTTCTACCAGTCTAGTATCTACTCCTCCTACTTCTGGCAAAGGATCTGACTTTCCTTTAGGGAACCATCTCTCTCTATTCTCTCCTGTACCTCCCAGTACCCAAGTCCAGGAGAGCATATGTGACCCAGACCAATCGGCATATTTCATTCCCCTGGTCAGATGTTTGATTCTGGAGCTGTCAGGGTCGTCATATGGAAATAGTTCACCTGGGAGTGGAGCCCAGAGGAAAGCAGAGGAAAGTAAGAGTGACGGGGACTTCCCTGGTGGTGCAGTGGTTAAGAATCCGCCTGCCAATGCAGGGGACACGGGTTCGAGCCCTGGTCCGGGAAGATCCCACGTGCCATGGAGCAACTAAGCCCATGCGCCACAACTACTGAGCCTGCGCTCCAGAGCCCGCAAGCCACAACTACTGAGCCCACGTGCCACAACTACTGAAGCCCGCATGCCTAGAGCCCATGCTCCTCAGCAAAGAGAAGCCACCTCAATGAGAAGCCCATGCACTGCAACGAAGAGTAGGCCCCGCTCACCATAACTAGAGAAAAGCCAGCGTGCAGCAACGAAGACCCAACGCAGCCAAAAATAAATAAATAAAATAAATATATTTTTTAAAAAGAGTAAGAGTGACAGTCAGAGACAGAGCAGAAACAGAGATAATAGCAATGTTTGAGCCCTTGGATTCAGCTGTACCTGAAGTCAGAATTATTCTTTGGAATTTTCTGGTATTTAAGCTTATTTATTCCTTATTTGTTTTAGCCAGTTTGGTTTCTGCTATTTGCAATATAAATTTTTGGGGGGCAGGGGTCATGTCTTATTTACCTTGACATTTTACTTATGGCAGTGCAGTGCTTTGCATATATAGTAAGGGCTTCATAAATGGGTATTGCTAATATAGGGAGAAATATGTTAAACCAGGCAATTCAAAGGGAGAAACTTTTATTTTATGAAAACCAAACAAGTCACAGTAGTTTTTCACCTCTCGCCTGGCAATAGAGAGGGCAGAGAGGTAGACTATACTTTATTTCCCCACCCTCTACTCCTTCTCCTCTGAATTATGGCTTCTTAATTAGGACTATGGCCTCTGAGTTCAGGTGGCCCGGCTTCAAACCCACATTTTGCTGCTTACAAGCTTTGTGTCCTTAGGTATTTACTCTTTCTAATCCTCAGTTTCTACAAATGTAAAATATGGAAAAAATAATAGTTCCTATTTCTTGGGTTGTCATGATGATTAAATGAGGTATGCTTCATATATGGAAAGGGCTGACTCAATGTTATTATTATAAATCTTAAAATGCCAACATTCTCCTCCCATCTGAGCCCTTTAGCCTTCTCCTAGGTGGGACTTTGGGGCCGGGACATGATGTGAAAAAAGGGGCAGCAACAGAGTGAGAGTTGGGAGAGAGTTGGCCAGAAGAAAACGAGGTGACATCCCAAGTAATAGATAAAGAGCTCGGGTTCCCATAACTGCAGCCAACCTCTACCGGGAATAAGGATGCCACACCCTCAGTCTTTACAGATTGTTTGTTCTCCTTTATGGCCAGGGCAGCGGCAGAAGGAATGTGAGCTCTGGACCAAGATTGAGAGTTCAAATTCCAGATCTGGTCCTTCACAGCACACTGGCCCCTTCGAGCCTCAGTTTCCTCATGTATGAAATGAGGGTTATATTACCAACTTCAATAAGGAAATCACTTAGAATATTAGATACTCAGGTCATTATTTAACACGGATGTTTAGCCCCTGGTTGATGCTGCAGACCTTCTGACGCATGACAGGGTGAACAGTACACACATGCACTCATGGACTTTAGACTGATGAGGAAGAGAGTTATCAGTCAATGAATTTTAATAAAACATGATGAGTAATTTGATAGAGGAAGTACAAGGAGCTGAAGAACTTATAATGGGCAGTTCAACATAGGTTAGGCATTTAGGAGATGAGTACAAGAGGAGGAAGTGTTGGACTGATAAGGAGTAGAGAGTGAAATAGAGGAAAACAAGGAGAATCATGGCGTGTGGGGCATTATGACCACGTCTCCAACGTCCATTCTGCCCTTCAGCCTTGTGCTTTGGATGGGATCCCCCTCATTCTAGCTCCTGGGGTAATTTCAGCCCCTTGTCACAGTAATTGGGTTAGATAGCCCAGACTTAAGCCAAATAGCACATGGCTTTCCCCTGGCCACAGTAATTGGTTAAAAATAGTCCAATTCGAGCAAAGGTAAATTCTTTCTCCTTCTTAGAGATAACCTAAACAGCTTTATTTATTGTTGGAAGCCATCTTACAACCATCAGGGAAACCAGACTGAGGACAAAGCTAATCCATCAGAGAGGGCAAAGCTAAGAGGATTGCAGAGCCAGGGCCCTGATCAAACTGTACCTGAAGCCCACTTACCACTGGTGTTTTGAATGACATATGATTCCCCAAAACGTCTCCTTTGTAATTTAAGTCAGCTTGAGCTGAGCTTTCTGTTATTTTCAATGGAATTATTCTAACCAATACCCAAGAAAAGAGTAGTTTGAAAAGTAGGGAACAAACATGACAGTGTCTGATGATACCAATATGTCAAGCAAGACAAAGACAAAAAGTGTCCATTAGATTTAACAACATGGAGATCATTTTGACCTAGGCGAGGTCAGTTTCATTTGTGGGGGGCAGGCAGGGTGGCAGGGAGAACCCTGTGCAGACTTCTTTTGGGCATTTGAGTGGACAGGGGACCCCCTGAAGCCATGAACCTTTGACTGAACTTTGAAGGACATAGGCAATCCTAGTGTCTATCACCACAGAGAGATCAAATTTCTAAGATTTTAGACATTCTGTCCTATTGCCCCCATTATCCATCAAAACATTCCCCACCCCCAATTTTTTAACTATTTGAGTTCTATGCTGTCCTGTAGCTTTAACTATAGAAAGAACAGGATTTAGAGTAAACTGTGTAAGAAGCTTCCATCACAGCTGACCAGTTGGATTAATGTTTGGCCTTCTCCCCCTAAGGTACTTTACTGTGTCATAACTTTTTTCGGGTGGGAGTCACACATCTCTTGGAAAATTAGATGAAAAACTATGAAGCCACTCCATAGGAGAGAAAATGCCCCCAACCCTGCATACATTTCTAGGGCTTTGTGATTCCTATGAAACTGGCTTTGCAGATTACTTGGGACACTGCCCAAACACTCCATCATTTACAAGCTCTAGTCAATCAATATTTCCTTACCTGGGGTCGTGTTCCAATGAGTAGAGGATTTCAACCCATCAAACTAGTTTCCTCTTCCTGCCAATAGCTCCTGAAACCCCAGGAGCTTTCTTTTCTAGCCTTCAGGAACTGATCAGGGAAGGGCTTACAGCTTTCTCACCCTATCAAAACTCAGTCACACCAGCCTTGCTTTCTCCCTGGTTCCCTTCCCAACCTCTCCTTCCCCAAGCACTAATCTCCAGCCATGACCTTTGTGAAAGGTTTGGATTTAGAAGGCGGATATAGTTATCATTCTCATTCACTCATGCCTTTATTCCGAGGATCCTACCTGCATGATGAGCCCTAGTTCTCAGCCCTCTGCCCACGCAGTGCCTGGAAACCACACTCAGGGATCAGGTGATAGTGAAGACATCTGGGTCCTAGACGTGACCCACCACTAACACATTCCCTACCCATGGCCTCAATTTTTCTCATCGTGGTGACCTGTCAGCATAAAAGAATTCACTTGTCCCAAAGTGCTGGTTTCAGCCTGGCTCAGGGATTTACTGGTGAGGGCTGAAGGGATGTCTAATTTGAGGGCAGCTCTTGCTGTCTGGCCTGGAGCAAACTCTTCTGCCCTAATGGTGTGCACTTCCCACCTGAGCCAAAGGAAGGGGTCTAAAATGTTTTGTGTTGACCTCCGTTAGCACCTATAATCGTGCCCTGGTTGTTTGCATGCCTGTCAGTCCTCCTGGCTCGATCCTTGAGGGTGCAGCCGTGAATAATTCACTCTCGTGCCTGCAGAGTTCCCACAGATGATAGCATTAATAAGAGCGAATGTAGACTGAGCTCTCCCTGCTCTGAGAATGGAGTTAAGCGCTGTGTTTATCTCCTTCACAAAACTACACAGAACCATCTATTACTAACCCCACTTATATATTTTTTTAATTTTCATTTTGAAATAAATTCAGACTTACAGAAAATTTGCAAAATTAGTACAAAGAATCCCCATATATCCTTCACCCAATTCCCCCAATGTTAACATCTTGCATAACCACGATAAAATAGCCAAAATCAGGAAATTAACACTGATACAATACCCTTAACAAATCCACAGACCTTATTCAAATTTCGCCAATTATACCATTACTGGACTTTTTCTGGTACTGAATCCAGGATCTCATGTTGCATTTGATTGTCATATCTCTGGTTTCCTTTCTTCTGAGACACAGCCTCATTTTTTCTTTGTCTTTTATGGCCTTAACACTTTTTCAAGAGTATTGGCCAGTTCATTATTTGTAGACTATCCCTCCATTTGGATTGATCTGCTTTTTCCTCAAGATTAGAACTAGGGGACTTCCCTGGTGGTGCAGTGATTAAGAATCAGCCTGCGCATGCAAGGGACACGGGTCCGATCCCTGGTCCGGGAAGATCCCACATGCCACATAGCAACTAAGCCCTTGCACCACAACTACTGAAGCCCACGTGCCTACAGCCCGTGCTCTGCAACAAGAGAAGCCACCGCAATGAGAAGCCCGCGCACTGCCACAAAGAGTAGCCCGCGCTCGCCGCAACTAGAGAAAGCCCGTGCGCAGTAACAAAGACCCAACGCAGCCAAAAATAGATAAATAAAATAAATAAGTTTATTTTAAAAAATTAGAATTAGATGAGGCATTTGGGGCAAGAATACCACGAAAGCAATGCTATGCCCTTTTCAGTGCATCATAACAGGCAGTACATGATGTCAACATATCTCATTACGGGGAACGTCAGCTTTGGTCATTTGATGAGGCGGTGTTTGCCAGGTTTCTCTACACTAAAGCTACTGTTTTCCCCTTGTAATTAATAAATATCCTGTAGGGAAATACTTTGAGACTATATAAATATCCTGTTTCTCATCTTACTTTGGCCCACTAATTTTAGCGTCTCTTGATGATCCTTGCTTAAAAACAATCACTATTGTGATGTTTGCCAAATACTGATTCTCTATTTCCATATTTCCTTCTATACTGAGAATTGGAATTCTACCATAAAAGATTTTTCCTTTTCTCCTTTTCATTTACTTATTTAATTATTCATTTACACAGATGTGAACTCATAGAATACTAACCTCATTTTTCAGGTGAGAAAACGGAGACCGAGGGCTATTAGATAAGGGACAGAACCACAAAAGTAGGGTGAAGGAGAAGCAGGATTTAGTCTTGGGCTACCTGAGTCCTTAACTGATACATTCTTCCTCCTGACAAGGTGAGTCTCGTAAACATAGCATAGTCTCCTCTTTGCTTTGGTTACCAAGAAGTTCAAATTTAAAACCATTTTTAGTAATATTGCTGGTACTTACAGCTTGCAGACTTTGCCTCTGACATCTCCTTGTTACTGTATCCTCTTTCTCTCTCGCTCCCATGTCTTTATTTATGTTTTATTTTGATCACTTTTTTGGGTGGTGTTTGGTTTGGTTTGGTAAATCACCTTACATCCCTCTTTGGGAGAAAATTAGTAATAAATAAAGGCATCTCTGAGACTAGAACATGATAGGATTTTTAGTATTGTTTGGAGTAAATCAGTTTGATTGCTGAAAGATTGTTTCCTGATAACAGTATCCACGGAGTGTCCTTGAGATTTGTCCAAGTGGACAAATTCGCAAAACGTGCAAAATACACACCTTCTCTCAATAAGTGAGGGTGTCCAGATAGGATGATCAGCGGACATAATTGTGACAGTCAGATTCAAGTGCCGAATGCCCAAAGTTAGTATATGAAGGAGCCATTTGTAATAATGCCCCATGCAGCTTTAAGATGGAACTCCAAATGGCTAATTCTAGGGCATTGCTTGAAGATTAAAGAGGCTGAGGGGGCAAGCGGTGAGCTGTCTGGGACTGCAAGTATTCAAGCCGAGACTTCCAGAAGACAAAACGCAAGGGTGATCACAGGACAGGCCACTGTTGCTTGGAAGATGCAGATGGTAGACCTCTATGCTTTGCCTCCCAGGATCCATTTCCTCTCCTTGTGGAAAGCGTATCTGAAGTTCCTTTGGAAATGCATCTCTCCTCCACTTTCAGCTGTGTGGTTAAAGTAAGCTGAATTCACCCCCAGCTCAAGGGTTTAAGCCAGTGAGCCATAATGACTGGTTCAGGTGTGAGAGGTAACAAACTCAGAGCCGGACACATGACAGCCAGTTCCTGGGGCCTTCTAAGAGAGAGAAGACCGTCTCCTCCATGCAACTCTATGGAAGAGATGCTCTTTCTTCCTCCAGTGGTGGAGTGAGAGGGTGTGAGGTCAGGAAACACAGCAGCCATCTTGCGATCTTGCAGTGGCGTTTGCTTGAGAAGAGGACTAAACCAGAGAACTGGAGCTGAGAAATGGAAATACAGTCTGAGCTGTGTCTCTAGCTCTATCAGAAGGCAGATTATTTCCTGAGCCAGGGAACTGCCGCTTTTTGAATTAAACAGTTTGGATAAAGTTTTCTATCATTTGCAAGTGAAAGAATCATAAATGGTAAAACCAGATGGACTAAACATCTGACTTAGTGCCAGAATCACTGGGGGAGTTTATTAAACACACAGACGCCCAGAGATTCTGAGTGTTTAATAAACACCCCCAGTGATTCTTCCATGCACCCAAGCCTGAGAATCACAGATCCCTGCTCATACACACTGGGGCTGGCCATTAGGACATCTTCAGTGTGTCCCTCCTGCTTCCTCCCCTCCCACTTCTCCTCTGCCAGGTGAGGGACCCCCCAGGGAGGAGCCCTGGCCCCAGCGCCTGAGCTTCAGTGCTTTCTATTTATATATTAAATTGCTTGTGTTCTCCTAGTTAGTGGCAGATCTGCCTGTTTGATGTTAATGAGTTTGTGAACCCAACAAAAACATAAAAGATGAGACTCTTCCAAAGAGAGAAAATAGAAAATAAAGTGCCATCCAAAATAGGATGGGCTTGAATCTCACCAGCCCCTTTTTCTGTCTTCCTAACAGGGCCCCTTTCATCCAACTGAAGAAATCAAGATAAAATGCCATCCTGGTGAATATCCTGCAAAACCAAACCAATCTGATTTGTCTGGATAAAAACAATGAAAAATCTGGCTGATCAAAGTGGACACAGCTCCCCCTTGAACTCCTCCCACCCATTAGGTAGACAAGAAACACACATTTCTCACACATCAGTGATACTCCCAGACTCATTTTCAAATGGTCCCTTGCATCCTGGTGCAAAAATTTGAGCTGTCTCTTAATAGCCCACTTTAGGACATGGATGTTCTGATCTGATATTATTAAATGGAAAGTGGCCGCTTTCTAATCAAGAGAGAGGCAGGGGCATTTGTAACAGCTAGAATCAAAGGCCTGGTTTCTTCTGTTCCTAATTATCAATAGTGTTTTATAATCTTATTAATATTGATACACAGTATACTGAAGATCTGTTAAGGTGTAATGTATGTGGAAGATAATTAACAAGATCCGAGTCAAATCTATCGCCTATTTGACAGCCAACGGTGTGTGGCTTATAAATTATACATATTCTAGGTATTGCTCAAAATGTTTAAAGTTTCAGTCTAACCCTTCCAATCCAGCGCCGGGGGAAGGCGTGAACCTAAAGGTACCGTCCCCAGCCTGTTGGAGCCTCCTCGGCACACGTAGAACTCACTCTTACTTGAAAATCAAAGGGTTCCATTAACCACTGAGATCCACACACAGCATAAAAACACACCTTCTCCTTGTAAGGTGCAGGAAAACAAAAGGTGAAATCTTGTAAGAAAAGAGATGATTAATGAAAGGAAGGTAATTTGCCTTTTGATTTCTGAAAAAGGGTACCAGTTGGATGTTTCAAATGGCAAAGTTGATCTTTCCTGCGAGCGCTACTCTGGAACAGGGTGAGACATTTGGTTGCAGTAAATACAATGAATAGTCGCAACTAATGTGTACGTGTGGGTAGGTTTAGGAGCTTAAAATCTCTTTGTCAAGGAGAGTGCGTGTGTGTGTCTGCACGTGTGTGTAATGTACTCACATGTGTTGTGAGGGCAGTGGACATATTTTTTCTCTCACACATTATACCTTTAGGGACAACCCTTCCCCCAAACTATAATAATCACATTCAGTCCACGAGATTCAGATGGGGCTGACCCTACCATAGCCCCAGGGGCAGGCACATGACCCAAATTGGCCAATCGGAACCCTTCTTGTGATTTACTTTTCGGAGCCATTGGAAAAGACAGCACAATTTCCCACTGGAGTTTTAATCAGGAAAGGCACAAGCCTCTTACTGCTGGTGGTCACTCTGCCATGAAGTAGAAAGTGCCTATCTGAGAAGCAATCCAGAGGACAGTACAATTAAGCCAGGAAGACAACTGGGTCCTGCTGACATCACTTGAACCCCTGGATCCAGCTGCGCCTGAAGTTCACACTTGAGCTCCCAATTACCTGAGTCCATCATGAATTCTCTTTTCTGCTTAAGGCAACATGGATTGGGTTTCTATCACTTAATTAAAGAAATTCTAGCTAACAGGAGAGATTAAGGCAAGATGTTGGCCTCTCTTATTTCCCTCTCCACAGTGCAGATGAGAAAGCCAGGCAAGACATTCAGGTTCAGGAGCCAGAAATAAGGATGAACTACCAAAAAATAGGGTGCAGCAGATTTATCAAGACAACGGGGCTGCGATGAGGAAACTTTGATCTGGTGCTGAACCCCACAGAATCTCCTAGTGTCCATCGCATTTAACCCAGCAGACTGTAGCCATTTACTGCGGATCTTGCAGACCCCATCAGAAAGAAGTCAGGGTCCCAGAAAGCCCCCCAAAAAGCAGCATCCTGACCTGGGCTGGGGAAAGTCACAACTCCAAAGGGACAGCTCCATGAGCATAGACACTCCTTGAGACTTGTAACAGGTCATTGTGGGGGCATTGAGTGATGTTGAGGTACCCCATGCGTTGTGGTGTTGGGTTCATTAGAGGATGACCATGATGATACAGTGAAGCCTCATCTTATTTGCTGACCAGGTTCTAAGACTAGTGTTAAGGTCAAAGTCACTGAAGGAGTAGAGTGGGACTGCTGCTAGCCTCTATCAGGCCTTGACACAAGTTAGAAAAAGACACCCACTTTGGATAGACAAATTAGAAAAAGGTGTCTCCTCTGAACATAAGAATCTGCAGCAGAGCACAAGGCTTGGAACAAGAAGCTCAAGCAGGATTTTAGCCCTCAGTTGCCCCATTCTCTGACACCTTGTGCAGTGCACAAACTGAACAACAGTATATGGCATTCCCAAACAGAGGCTCTCCTGTCAGCCTCCCCTAGTTGACTCTGATCCATTGGCTGCCCTTCCTGCCCTCTGTCAAACACCCCAGGGCATGTGTGCCCATGGGCCTCTGAATGTTCAGGGTCAGTAGCTCCCCTCTGGTGTGCCCATGCACTCCTGCTTCCCCGGCTGAGTTTAATGCTTACTGTGAGTCCACCAGGTTTGTACCCAAATCTGTTTATGCCATTAAGTTGCAATCATTCAACTTAATTAAAAAGTATGGTAACCAATGAAATACAAGTAAAAAAAGCATTGTGGTTTCTATGAAAACTAATGAATGTTTTGGAAAGATAAAGGCAAATTGCTAAAAAAAAAAAAAAGTTCTTAAAATTAGGAAATCTTTAGAGGGCGATGGAAATGCATTGCTTTATACAGCTGTGCAGAACTGTATGCAACTGTGGGACTTCCCTGTTGGTCCAGTGGTTAAGACTTCACCTTCCAATGCAGGGGGTGCGGCTTCGATCCCTGGTCGGGGAGCTAAGATCCCACATGCCACGAGGCCAAAAAACCAAAACATAAAACAGAAGCAATACTGTAACAAATTCAATAAAGACTTTAAAAATGGTCCACATCAAAAAAAAAATCTTAAAAAAAAAAAGAACCGTATGCAACTGTTAAAACCCATTGAATTATATACTGTAATAGATGCAGTTTATTATATGCAAATTATCCCTCCATAAAATTGATCAGAAAAATAATAAGTGCAAGTGAAACAAAAAAAAGATCCGGAGACATAAAACATAAAAATCCTCAGAGTCTTGCATTCTGATTGTTCTGCGAGTGACTTTCAGATCTCACTTCACTTTAAGAAAACCACAACTGGAAATTGTCAAAGATGTGCAGTTGGCTTAGCCACAAAAGAGAAGCTGGGACTGCAGAGCGCAGACCCAAACCCCAAGAAGAGCCTGCTTCTACAGCAAAAGGATGGCAAAGAAAATGCACATTTCTCAAGTTTAATTTTTAAAAAGTGTCTAGTGTATAAAGATTCCCCATTTTAGCCGACATTTTTGGTGATTAACTGTCAACATCTCCCCAGATCCCATCACCCAGCAAGGCTTCCACAGAGGTCTTCATCACCCTGAGAATCCCTGAAATCATCCTGAAAGGGCGCAATAGTGCCGTATTTCAGTAAATCCAGTGCAATCTATTTTCCCTCCTTTCTTCCAGAGGGAACAGGCTGCCATGTCTTGAGGCTGCCAAGTTGAGCTTGCACGTAAGGGCTGTGTTGCACGAAATCCTGGTTCCCACCCTCCCCGTGGTGAGATGCTCACCCTGTGGGCAGCCTCTGACCAAGGGAACATAGGCTCACCCAGGGAAACAAGATCAACTGCACCACGTAAGTTGCTCTGTGTGTGTGTGTGTGTTGCTGAGTCCTTATAATTTAAATATTTATATAATTGGAACCCACCACATACCCACTTATGTACAGCAGCTTGTTTCTTGTTATTTCCACCAACTCCTGCACAGTGTGGTGGAATGATGGGCCCTCCCACTTAGAATCACTGAGCATTAACAATGGGAGTGTTGGTCAATGAGATTATCGTTCCCAATTCTTCCCTCTCTCCTTCTCTCCCTTCTATAGAATTATAATCTCCCTCCCACAGCTTCATGGGGGCACACTACTTCTCTCCCCCTGAGCACTGGGCTGAGCCATTGATTTGGCCAATGCAGACATGACATGAGTAGCATATAAATGTGCTTGTGTGTTTGGCTTGCCATCTTTTGTTTCTGCCATATGCCATGAAAAGAACATGCCCTAGGAAGTCACTGGTCCAAGGAGGATACAGGACACACAGGGCAAACCTAGACCTAACTCACTACCTGGAGCCAAACCCTATCAACCTACAGCCTAAAGCAGATCTGCCTTGGCCAACTCATATAACCATGAGCTAGAATTACATGTATTTGTTGTTGTAAGCCTCTGAGACTTAGGAGCCGTTTGTTACACAGCACTGCTGAGTAAAAACCTTACTGATACAGCTTCTGGTTTTACAGATGAAATAAGTTACTAACGCTGTGATATCGGGCTAGACAGTTTTTGGCCTCAGATCTTTCATCTGTAAAATGTAAATACAATGCCTGTCTTACCCAGTTCTCAAGGATGTAATAAGGCTAAATAATAGCTGTGAAAAAGTTTGTCCAATGCTGCTGTGAACCCTAAACTGGTGATGGTTCCCCATCGCCCACAGAATTAAGCAGCATTGCACATCACGGTGCTAATCCCCGTGTCCATTCCTACCTGCCAGGACTGCTTCACTTCTCCCGATACCCACACACCATGTTGCCACCACTTGACTTGTTTGCTGCTCCCCAAACTGCCTCTGATCTTCCTTCCCTCTGTGCCTTTTCTCACTCTGGCCCCTTCCCTTGGAATGCCTTTTCCTGCCATTGTACCTTTTAGAAACCTTCATTGTAAAACTCAAATATCATGTCCTCCAAACGGTTCACCCAATCCCTTTAGCTAAAATTGTCATATTTCCCTCTGGACACAACATATTTTACTTGTATCTCAGGTATTGGGCCCAAGTCCATCACCCACACTGAGTGAAAATAAACTTTCTGAGCATAGGATCCTTTTTTGTGTATTTTCATCTCCCACGGACTCCAGTCTATGAAGTACTGTATATATGCCTGATGTTTATTGATAATAAAAGGAGGTACCTTACCCAGCTCCAGGAAGCAAAGTTACCCTCGCAGACTGGTGGTGTATTTCTGCCATGTTCCAGCATACTGCACAGTCGATAAAGAATGGTTGTGACACAGCCATAAATAATGACCCAAATAGCTACCATGCATGGAGCACTTATTTCCGGGGCAGGATCTGCACCAAGCACTCTGCACATATTGTCTTATTAAAAATCTCCCAACAGCCCTCCCTAACATTCGTCTCGTTTAACTGTGAGATGTGGTAGAGATTGCTATGTGCTCTCCCCTTCCTCCTGGGTGCCCAGCTAGACCACATTTCCCAGATTCCCGGGCAATTAGTTGTAACCAAATGATTGGGTTCTGCCCAGTGGAATAAGAGAGAAGGTAGCATGTGCCCTTCCAGGGCAGGCCCATGAAAACCTCCCCTGCAATACTCCCTCTTCTCTTCTGACAGCAGGTAGAGAGGATCCAGCCAATGACCTTGAAGCCTAGAGGATGGTGGAGCTACAAAATGAAAAGAGCTTGAGTGTATAAATCCTGCTCCAGGTAGAAGGCTACCTGATGAATACAGTCGTCCCTGGGTTTGGTTCCAGGACTCCCACGGATACCAAAATCCCTTATATAAAATGGTGTAGGGCTTCCCTGGCGGCACAGTGGTTAAGAATCCGCCTGCCAATGGAGGGGACACGGGTTCAAGCCCTGGCCCGGGAAGATCCCACATGCCGTGGAGCAACTAAGCCCGTGCGCCACAACTACTGAAGCCTGCATGCCTAGAGCCCATGCACCACAACGATGAGTAGCCCCCGCTTGCTGCAACTAGAGAAAAGCCCGCGCAGCAACAAAGACCCAACTCAGCCAAAAATAAGTAAATAAATTAAAAAAAAAAAAATGGTGTAGTATTGATATTTATATAACCTACGCGTATCCTCTTTAAATCATCTCTAGATTACCTATTACACCCAATACAATGTAAATGCTATGTAAATAGTTGCTGGTGCACAGCAAATTCAAGTTTTGCTTTTGGGTGCTGTCTGGAATTTTTGAGGGGGGAATATTTTTGATCCACAGTCGGTTGAATCCGTAGATGTGGAACCCAAGGATACAGAGGGCCAGTGATACTCCTGTGTTGGATTGTAACGTGATTATGAAATACATTACTATTCTGTTAAGCCATTGAGACTTGAGAGTTCCTACGTGCAGCTGTTACCTGAAAAAACTGAGGTTCAGACTGAGCGATTTTAGGCAGGTTGCATAAAAGTTGGAGCTAGGATTTTAAGTCAAACCTGGCTATCTCCAGGTCCTATGATTCTAACTCCTATGCTATACGGCCTCTCGGCTAAGTAATAAAAATACAAACAAATGAAAACAAACCTCCTGCTGGTGCAAAATCAGGGTTTTCCAGACCGTGTGGCCCCCTCCCCTCTGGGGTGTTGCTCCAGCAGAGTTCCCCTGGGGTGGTTTGGTGAAATTAGGAGTTGTTGCCTACTGTGAGGAAAGGGGAAGCAAAGGGAAACGACAGGTAAGCCAGGCACTTTGCATAAGTGTTATCTCATTTACTCTTCACAATAACCCCCTGGGGAGGTATTGTTACCCACGGGCTCAGAGAAGCTAAGCAGCTCGCTCAAGGTTCCACAGCTAATGGGCAGCAACCCTGGGTTCCAAACCCAAGGCCACCTGATTCCAAGTCTAGTACTTGTCTTTCCATGACCTCCCTAAGGCGATACCATTTCATGGTCTCTTTCATCCATTCCTCCATTCATTCATTCATCCATCCATCCAGTCAGTATTTGTTGGCTGCCTCCTATGGACCAGGCTCTCTGCTGGTCTCTAGGGAGGAGGGCCACGTCTAGGTGACCCAAGAAGGGCACCTAAAGGCTCTGAGTTTAAAGAAGCACTTACTCTCAGGTGCTCATCCTGCCCTCCCAAGATTCTGATATTTTAATTTAGATTTCCTCCTTAAACTTGGTGCCTTAGAGACCTGGTCTCCTTCACCCTAGTCCCAGCCCTGACAGACTAGTGAGCAAAACCAGACATGAACTCTGTCCTCAGAGAGCTTACAGCCGAGAGAAGACAGACAAGCTACCAACATCCCAGTTACTATTGCAAATCACCCCAACCATAGTCATACCGTAAAACCACGCCATTTTATTATGCTCATGGTCTGTGGTCAAGGATTCAGACAGGCACAGAGGGGATGCTTTGTCTCTGTTCCACAATGTTTGAAGATTCAGCTGGAAGATTTGCAATTTAGGAGTGGCTAGAACAGGTAGAGCCTGGAAGCATCCGGAGCTTGGTCACTCACAACTCTGGCATCTCGCTATGATGAGTTGAAGGTTAGGACAAGCTGCGACTGTGTGAACGAGAGCACAGCATGTGGCCTCCCTGTGAGGCCTGGGCTTCTGGCCAAAGCAGTCACTGCTCTGCCCAGACCCACGAGGAAGGACAGAGCTCCATCTCTCAATGGAAGAAGTATCAAGGTACTGGTGGCCATTTTTATTTTAAACCATCACAATGACAAAAATGAATGACTAATTCCTCTATAGAGGAAAGGAGTATTATTCTATGAAAATGTGTAACAGAGGATTCTTGTGGGGGCACTGAATTGGTAACAGTAAACATACCTCACTCATTCATTCATTCAACCAACACCTTGAGTGCCTACAAGGCACCAGGCCCTTGTCTGGTCACAGGGAGGAAGAGTCTTCCTGGGAAAGGAATGCAAGTGAGCCCCTGCTTTGTGTGGCTTGTTAACCAGCCCTACAGGTGGTGCTGACCCATCCCACAGAATTGGTTCAAATGCACGTGGCCTGCGGCATCCTGAGCCCCTCACGTGTGCTTGCCCTGGGGAAAAAGTTGAGGATGACACAGAAGGTGTTGCCCTTGACCTTGGAGAACTTGTCATTTGTGCTGTTACCAGGAGCAGCACCATTATTATTATTATCAGGAACGTACTGCCAGGGATGTCCTTAACACTCCCTGGCATTTGTAAAGGGAGTATGGGTTCCAAAGCTCTTTCACACTCTTTACCTTACCTCAAACCTACAAGACAGGAGGGCAAGGACCCCCAATGCTCCCATTTCACAGATGAGAAAACTGAGCTCAGCAAGGTTAAACCTAGGGCGTGCCCCATATCAGACAGCTAACAATGGCAGCTCTGCAAGGCATGTGCTTGAAGGGTCCCTTTTCTTCCAAATCCATGTCTTTTCCCTGTCATCCCTCCATCCTTACTTGCCTTCAGGGTCAACCAGGTAGAAATAAATGAACAAAGTTATTGTGCACCTGGTGTCCTGTAAAGCTCTCCGCCTGTCTTAGCATGTGTTAGCTTTCCAGCACTCTAGGACAGAGCTAGATCTAGTCTCGTCTTCACCTTGCAGATCAGGGAAACTAAGCTCAGGAGGGTAAAGTGACTTTCTCAAGGTCACTCCTCGAGTAAGGAAGCTGTGGAGAGGAAACTCAAGCCCCCATCAGTCTGCCTTGAAGCCAACTTGGGCACCTCAGAGCTGGGAACGGCTGCACCTCCTCTACCCTCAGCTCCTGTGGTACACGGAGGTTTTGTCCCCAAAGTGCTGGACTGAGTTGGATGCTTGGTGACTCAGACTAAGGTGCTCTGCCCTTGCCTGTGACAGGGTGAATATTCACTGTCATTGCCAGCTTGGGGGAAGGCGCCTCGCTGATGTTATCAATTATGCATGGCGGTGGGCTAAGCCCGGCACCCTGGGAATTGAGGAGAGAAGAGGCGATGGGAGAGGCAGCAGCAGGACGGGGGCCACTCGCCTCTTGCTTAACTCTTTCCCTGCTGCCTCAGCCCTGGTGACAAGAGTTTGGGCCTGGAGTTCTGTTCTGTGTGTCTGTCAGTGTTTGTGTTGGGCAAGCAACAGCTGGATTTCCACTCCACGGTGTCTCAACACGTTGGCCTGGCCAGCTAGCCTCGGCGGCATTTCCATTCATTTCAGGCCTCATTAGTGTCCGCAGCTCGGATTTACACAGATGTAAATCAGGTCATTAGCACCTCGCAGTTTGGCAAGGAGGTGTGGCCAAAAGGGAATTTAAGGGCGGAATTTAAGGGGGTTGGGGGTAGGGAGCAAACTTCGAGCCCAACTTTAATGTTTAACCTCTCTGACAGTGGGATTGCAAGCCTTCCCCACCAATATCCCAGGCAGTTTCTTGGGTGAAAGAGACAATAAATACAAGTAGATAACAGATGGGGCTGGGTGGGAGGAAACGGATTGCTAAATTATACATCAGATGCAGGGGTAGGCAGCTTGGACCAATAGGAGGCAACTTCACCAGAGAAAGGCTTTCAGGAGCCCTCCGTTCCCTCCCTGACCACAGTACACCCTTCCTTTGTCTGGAGAGAGAAGCCCCGGAATCCTCTTAACACAGTGTTAAATCATAGTTGGGGGGGGGGGGAATTGAAGGCAAGATAATTCCAGGAGGGGGGAAGGAAGAGAGAGAGAGAGGGATCCAAGATCCAATTCTGGTAAATTATTAACAACAAAAAAATGTCTCTTTCTCAAAAAAAAAAAAAAAAAAAAAAGCCCAACAGAACTTTCAAGTTCTCTAATTTGGAAAGTCAAAAGTTTAACTGGGCGCCAGGGTGCTGATGCCAAGCCCGGGTTCTGGCCGAGTCATGCTGGCCATGCTTGAGCTATCACCCCAGCCATCTCCTTCCTGGGAAGATAGTGGTTGGTGACAGCCGGTGGAGTTGCAGGCAGGACGGCAGGACTCCAGCACCTCTCATCTTGGGTGCTGATCCTACACAGGACTTCACAGAACCATCAAGTATGTTCTCAGGCTGGGCTCCAGTCAAGACATGGGAAGAATCTGTTTTAGAGTCAAAACTGGGTTTTCATTCTGGCTTGGTCATTCCCTGCTGTGTAACCTTGCGCGAGTCACTGAACCTCTCTGAGCCAGTTTATGTAGCTATAGAATGGAGTCAACAAACTGCTTTTGCAGAGTAAATGCCAGGACTGGACACAGGTTATGTCAGGGGTGGGCAAACTACCGCCTGTGGGCCAAATCTAGCTGCCACCTTTTTTTTTTAAATAAAGTTTTATTGGAAAACAACCATGTCCCTTTAATTACTTATTGTCGATGGCTGCTTTTGTGCTACCACGGCAGAACTGAGAAGTTACAGCAGAGACTCTATGGCCCCCAAAGCCTAAAATATTTACTCTAGTCTTTTGCAGAAAATGTTGCCAACCTCTGGGATAGGTAAAGGACACACCTGGTGCTTCATAGAAGTTCAACATGTGGCAGAGGTGGTGGTGAAATTCATTAATGCCAGCGCAGGTCATTCAGGGCTTTGTCCTTCATTTTCGGAAGTGCGGAGCTTATTTCCCACTCAAAGCCCCTACCGTCCACTCACGCTCCGTGCGCTGGCAATGACACTGGGGACGGGGCCTTTCCTGATGCCCCTGAGCGCACAGCAGGTGCTAATGACAGCACCTCTCAGCCCTGTGAGGACCAGGAGGACCTTTGGAGGCCACCAAGTCACTTGACAGATGGCCACCCTGGAGCCCAGGAAGAAGAAATCCCAGAAGCAGGTGAGAAGTAGGTGAGAGCAGAGGAGGCCTGGAAGGCAGACCTGTGGACTCAGGATCTCCATCCTGAACGCTCCTTGGAGCTGGTGTCTGCCTGGGGATGAGGGACAGCGAGGGAAGAAGGAATGAGCCCCTCTTACAGACAATCACTGGAGCCCAGCAGGCAGGGCTGCCGGGCTGTGGCAGGACAGTGCAGAGCCCTCCCCCTGAAAGGAGCGGGACAAGTTCAGGGCCAGCGCCGTCCACTTCACTCCTGCCTTCTGGATCCCAGCCCCCAGCGTGGGAGCTCAGCAAATCTTCATGCAGTCAACCAAAGCGAAGGGTTGAATTTGGCCGACTGAGAGAGCCGCTCTTGGGGAACGTTGCTTGGTTGGTAAGACTTCCTTTCCTTTGCACAATTTGCCCTTCTCACCACGGGCAGCTCAGCGAATTCTCCCGGCGCCTCTGCCGGGCATCGTTGTCTCTGTTTTACACTCAAGGAAGCTGAGGCTCGTGCAGCTGAGAAAATCTCTGCCCTCCAGAAGCAGGCAGCGGGACTGGGCGGACACCCTCAAAGGGCCGTCGGCCGCCTTTCTTCCTCGCAGCTCTCTGTACGTGACGTCTGTGCACTGGCCCGGGTTGCATGAATCACTCTCTCTGAGCAGCAACAGGAACTTGAAAAGTAGCCTCTCCGGCCCTGCCCACAAATACCTCCAGCCGGCTCCCCAGGCCTGTCTGGCCTCCCGCTGGCCTTTCCCTACAGGCCCCGCCTGGAAGAACTGCAAAGCACAGCTGATAGCCCAGGGAGAGCCTCCTGCCAGAAGCACTGCAAGTGGTGTTTACACACCAGCTTCGAGTTTGCAAGGTGCGTGCACCTGCCCAGTTACACCAGCCGCGAGGGCCGAGTCCATGGACCCTACACGCTGGCCTTGGCGCCATGCATCCAGCACCTACCGTGTTTTAAGCGTTCTGTTAAGGACTTACACGCCTGAGTACAGCAGTTCTCAAAGTCCCCGGACCCTTTCAGGGTGTCTGTCTGTGAGGTCAAAACTAGTTCACAGTACGTTCGTAAAATACTAAGGCATTATTGGCTTTTTTCACTCTCATTCTTTCTAAAGTATACAATAGAATTCTCCAGAAGCTCCATGATGTGTGACGGTGTCATCACTCTGGTGGCCAATGGAATGTGTGTTCTAGAATTTTCTAAAGTGAGGCCATTGGAGTGCTCAATAATTTTTTTTAATCTTTAAAATTTAAAAAAAAATTTTATTTTTTAATTTTTATTTTATCTATTTTTTTATTGAAGTATAGTTGATTTACAATGTCGTGTAATTTCAGGTATACAGCAAAGTGATTCAGATATATATATACATTTATATATATATATATATATCTCCTTTTTCAGATTCTTTTCCCTTGTAGGTTATTACACAATAATAAGTCTTGTTCCCTGTGCTATACAGTAGGTCCTCGTTGGTTATCTAAATAATTTTTTAGGAGTGTAAAGCGGTCCCGAGATCACAAGTTTTGAGACCTGCTGTACTAGTATCATCTTTGTTTTTATTCCTCACAACAACCCTATGAGGTACGTACTATCATCTCTAGTTTACAGATGAGGAAATAGACTCGAGGTAAAGCAATTCACCCAAGTTCACATAGTTTGGAAGCAGTCGAGCTCGGACTGCAGTCTGGTTCTGTCTAGGGCCAACGATATGGTCTTCAGGTCCGTGTAGAAAGGCCTCCATCCATCTCCCCTAAAAAGATCGCTTTGGAGGTAGTGACCAGGACCTGGGGGTGCCCAAAATGGTTTACTTGACAGGTTCCTTCTCTTCTGAGAGCTCAGGAAATGCCAGACTCTTTGGGCCTATTTTGTGCTCATTCAAACAAGACAAGGGGAGTGATCCCTAGGGTCATCTCTGAGGTCCTCTACAGATGGGTCCCCCAGACCAGAGCTCAAAGTGCCAACCTGTGAGGACAGGTGAGGGCAGATGACAGCTGGGCCACCTAGGATGGGCCAAGGAGGTCACGGGATCCACCACGGCTGCCCTTAGCCTTCCCTCAGATTTCAGCTTTCCCGTTTTTTATTTGGACACAGAGTCTAGTCAGATTTCATCCAGTGGTTTTGCCAACAAGAGATTACTTTTAAACAATGGGAAAAAAACAAAACCTTTTCAACCTTGAAAGTTTGGCCCAGCCTTCCTTTCCCTCCATCCTCTTGCTGCTAAAGGTTGTCCCCAGCAGCCTAAGCTTTGTTCCTGGCGTGAATGAGAGAGGAAGGCACCTGCTTGGTTCCTAAACAAACAGCACCATTTGAAATGGGAACCAGCACCATCACTGGCTAAGGAGCCCTGAAAAACAGAATCCCTGATTTTGTTGGGTTTTGTGTGTGTGTGGTGTGTGTGTGTGTTTCATTTTGTTTTGTTTTGGATATTTTGTTATTCTGCATGCTTCAAAAGAGGCTTGGGTGACCCTGGGAAGGTCTGTATTCTAGCTCATTCCCCTCCAATGGGGCTTTTGTGGACTTGCTTCTTGTGTTGGTCTTATTGTTCTTACCCAGAGATTTGGGCTGTAAAATAAAGAGACTGAATTTTTTTTTTTTTTAAACAATCACTTCTGTTATTGATTTATTTATGGCTGTGTTGGGTCTTCGTTTCTGTGCGAGGGCTTTCTCTAGTTGCGGCAAGCGGGGGCCACTCTTCATCGCGGTGCGCAGGCCTCTCACTATCGTGGCCTCTCTTGTTGCGGAGCACAGGCTCCAGACGCGCAGGCTCAGTAGTTGTGGCTCACGGGCCGAGTTGCTCCGCGGCATGTGGGATCTTCCCAGACCAGGGCTCGAACCCATGTCCCCTGCATTAGCAGGCAGATTCTCAACCACTGCGCCACCAGGGAAGCCCAAGAGACTGAATTTTTAAAAGGAAACAAATTAGGCCAGAAAGAAGGTGCTCTGAACAGCTAAGTTATATCTGCAAACATCTAGTCTCTGTAGACCTTTCCTTTCTCACTGGGTTGTTAAGTGACTCACGGGAAATTATACACACAGAAGAAACCCCATTGCCATCTATACAAGCTGTTCTGATCATCAGAGAAACATCTGGAGAGTGTGAGTCTGTTGTCTAGTGTCTCTCCAAGAGGTAATTTACCCATACACAGGACATGCCTGATAATCAACTGGAAACCAAGATGAACTGTAATCAAGTTTTATCTCCCCTGCTTGGACTAGACGGAGCTTGACAGCATGGCCGTGTCTGCTGCTTCTTGGCACTCCTCGGAGTACAGCTAAACAGAGGAGGAAGGAACAGTGCTTGGGGGACCTGTGGTGAGGACACCCGCAAAAGCTGTGCCCAGGGGTGAGGGCAGAGAAAGTTCTGTCTTCTCTGATCCACTGTGGGGAAGCTGTGGGATTTGTCAGCTATTTGAATGATTAAATGGAATGTCCCTGATGGATGAGAAAGAATGCCTAAGGCTAGCACATGGCTTTGCTTGGGGTCGGCAAAGAAAGGCTGGTCTAAAGAGCGAAGCAAGAATGACTTGTTTTACAGAATGCGGATTTCTCCTTGGGCCACTGGCCGAGCACCATCTTTAAGGTCGCCCAGTCAACAGGGTGCCACCCCCCGACCCCCTCCCGGAGCCCCAGCACTGAGTCCTTCCACACACACCCCCTTTACCCTTTTTCCTTCCATGAGAGTCCTGGGCCGTGGCATCTACATCTGGAACCACACACTCTGCAGTTTAATTATAGGAAAGTACTTATGTCTTTTTCTCTAATGATTTAATAGTCTGTCTTCCCCACCAAACTGTAAAGCCCTCCAGGGCATGGAATACTGTCAACTGCATCTGTTTCTCCTGAGCTTCTTGGCACCCCGGGAGTGCTCAGGACATCCTAAGAGCTACCGCTGAGTGCAGGCCTGCCAGGGATGACACCGCACTTTGCTCTTTGGCGGCAGCCTCTCCAGGGGACACAGGAGGCAGCCGACCTGAAGTTGCTGGCTGGTTCCTGCAACGACCCAGTGAGGCAGGAGGTGGAAGCAGGTCCTTTTTTTTTTTTTTTTTTTTTTTGGCTGCGTTGGGTCTTCGTTTCTGTGCGAGGGCTTTCTCTAGTTGCGGCAAGTGGGGACCCCTCTTCTCCTTTTTACAGCTAAGGAAACTGAGGCATAGGGAGGTTAACACACCTGCCCCAAAGCATAAAGTCAGCGGCAAAGCCAGAGTTCAAACTTTGGTCTGTCTGACAATCCCATGCTCTTAACTACCGTGATATATAGCAAAACTGAAGTAAAGCTGTGAGTTTCCTAAGTGGTCCTATGGCATCATCCCAACTTAGTGAGTTAAGAAACCGAGGCAGTAGGTGGTGAAGGTGACCTGCCCGTGTAGTGGCAGGCAGCCTGCACCCACCAGGAAGGTCTTGGGGGTTAGTGTGAACTGTGAAGAGCTGCAGGGTCCAGGAGGGGAGGTCCGAAAGGGGCTGGCGTCTCAGGCGCGTGGCCCTCGGGTGCTCCCGGCATCCCTAGTGTGGCTCTGCCAGCCTGCTTTGTCCTCTCCATTAGCTTGGCTCTTTCGCCCCGTGTGACACGGTGCCAGCCTCTGCTTCTGATCTTTCTTCCTTTCTTCCTTCCCTCTTGCTCATCTTCACAGAGAGCCCAGGGTGGTTTTAAGTTTTTGTTTTTTCTCTTTCTCTCCTGCACCACGTCACTGTGGCCAATGCTGCCGGTATGTGCAGTCAGAGAGCACCCCGTGTGCTCCAAGGCCTGGGAGCATGCTGTCCTCCTGGGCCACCGACATGACGGCAGCACTGGCCTCCGAAGGGTTAAGGGGAGCTGGTGGGGATACTGGATGGCAGCCCCAGAGGCTCTGGGGACAGACAGGACACCAGGGTCACAACGCAGCAGGGGCCAGAACCGACATGAAGGCCAACGGGCTCTGCATCAGAGCTCCATTTCTCCCCCAGCCTGTCTGCTCTCTGCTTTTCCTTGGACTTTGGAAACAGCCTTCGAGGTCCACGGCCAGTCCTGGTGCCTTAGAGCATCTAACCCGACCCTCCTTCCATCTCCCCCTCCTCAGCCCCTCCAAGCCTTCAGTCAGAACTCAGTTCCCAACAGGAACACCTTTCATGTCTTGATATCCTTTCCAGGCCCGGCCCTGTGCTAAGCACTTCCTGTGTAGCACTGCCAGATAAAATCCAGGACACCCAGTTAAATTCAAATTTCAGATAAATAATGAGTCATTTTTCAGTATAAGTATGTCCCAAATATTTCTTGGGACATACTTACACATTTTTTAAAAACCCACTCATTGTTTATCTAAAATTCAAAGTTAACTGGTATACTGATTTTTTTTTTTTTTTGCTAAATCTAGCAATCTTAGGTCTTATTTCATCCTCACGATAACTGTAGCCAATAGTTACTATTATTATTAACAGCTACTATTAATATTATAGAAGTAGAAGCTTAGTACAGAGCTTACAAACAGCAGACTCAGGATTTGAACCCAGGGTTGGTGTGGGATAGGGGACTCTGGGTCCAAAGCCCAAGCTACACCCACTGTGCTGGACAAGGCAGTGTGTCCTGATTAAGCCTGAACTCTCTGAGGCTAGCCTGAAGTAACTGAACCGCTCTCTGCCTCAGTTCCCTCATCTGTAAGTAGTGACCATAGCAGTGTCTGCCTCAGAGAGGTGAGAATTGGAGGATTTCACACACTAAGTCAAGGACTTAGATCTGTGGCCAGTCCATGGTAATCGCTCTGTAGGTGTTAATTAAAATTGCCTCTTTAAACCAAGATAATGATGACTCATCCATTGATCCTTTTTCAGAATCTTCACAGCATCCCAGGGAGGTAGACTAGGCAGGCGTTGCCCTCAGATTCCTTACGCCTGAGGCACAGAGAAGTCGGGTTAGGTCCACAGACGTTCGGGATGAGTGCTAGGATCAGAACCCCAGTATACTATCTCCTGGTCCAGTACTCACTTCCCTGTAAAACCACGAGCCAGTATCTTTGTGAGGCCAGAGAAGAAGGTACAAAAAAATTAAAACCATTGTAGGGGTCCCCTGCCCTCAGTGAGGAGAAACAGGTTTGGATATTTCTTTTTTTTTTTTTTTTTTTTTTTTTTTTAGGTTTGGATATTTCTGTCTCACATTTCCCTCTTGGAGATAGGCAGTGTGTGCTTGTGCCTACGGAGCTAAAATTCAAAATATGAAGCCACCTATTGGGTTCAGACACAACCCATCAGAATGGACCCTGACCCAGTGCCGGATCAAGGTTCTGAAGACCCCCTTCCCATAAGCTAGGCATGAACCCTGTAATGATGAGATATTCAGGAGGTCTAGGGGAGTGGGGTCCCGGGTGAAGGGCAGGGGCAGCAGCGGACCCTCAGGGAGCTCAGGGAAGGAGCTCTTTGCCAACCAGGACAGATGTATTTCAACAATTTAACAGTCAGCACAGCCATATCCATATGTGTTGGTGAACCTCAGACCCATGTATCAGGGTGTTCACCTAACAATCTGTCTCCACCCAGTAAAAAAAGAAAGACTGAGGGATGGTGTGTTTGAGCCACTTTTGGTTGAGTCCCCTGTAAACTGTGGAACAGTATGGAAATCATAACTGCTGCAATTAAACAGTCCGATATGCAGGCACCAGTTCCTGCCAATCATAAGAAGTCTTTGCCATAAAAGTCTCATAAAACATGGTTGGCTCACATTATTGTCAATAATTGTGCTACGCTGCCTCAAACAGGAAGAATAATTGTGAAAGCCTTTTAGAAAGAGCCCTAGACTGGTCATCAGGGGGCTTAGATGCTAGTCCAGTTCTGTCCCTGACTGTGAGAGCTTGGGCGAGCCCTTCCTTGATTTGGGGTTTGTAGAATGAAAGAACTGGGTGGTATATTAACCATGGCTCTTTTGGTTGCAAATGAAAACAACCAACTCAAACAGGCTTAAGCTAAAACCTGGATCTACTGGCTCACATAACTGACAAGTTCAGAGATTATGTTGGCTTCAGGTACTGCTGGATCCAGGGCCTCAAACAAAGCTCCTGTGATTTTGTTTTTTCCTTACACTTTCATACTCAGGCATGCTCACTCTACGTGGTAACTCCAGGAGCTCCAGCCTGACATTATCCTTACAGCCAAAAATTCCAACAGAAATAGGACTTCTCTATCCCAATAGTTAAAAAAAATATATTTTCATTGAACTGGTGTGAGTCACCTGTGCATCCTAAATGAATTGGAGGGCCAGAATATATCCATTGGCCAGGCCTGGGTTATATGTGCAGCCCTTGGAGTCAAGGGGTAGGTTGACCCCATCCAAAGGTCTGAGGGTGCCAGAGTGTTGATTTCCCAAAGAAAAGTCAGGGTGCTGTAAGCAAAAGAAGGGAGCAGGGATCCTGGGAAGGCATGAATAGCAGGTGTCCACTACAGATGGCTCTCAGGTGACTTCCAGTTCTAAAAGTCTATGATTTCAGGAATAAAGTTTTCTGTTTCCATCCTTCAGTAGCTTACAAAGAAGAGTACACAGAGGAGAAGGTAGTGTTCTTTTTTGGCCCCTTTCTGCTTCTTTTTTTTTTTTATAAATTTATTTACTTATTTTTGGCTGAGTTGGGTCTTTGTTGCTGCACACGGGCTTTCTCTAGTTGCGGCGAGCGGGGGCTACTCTTCGTTGCGGTGCATGGGCTTCTCATTGCAGTGGCTTCTCTCGTTGCGGAGCATGGGCTCTAGGCAAGTGGGCTTCAGCAGCTGTGGCACGCGGGCTCAGTAGTTGTGGTTTGCGGGCTCTAGAGCACAGGCTCAGTGGTTGTGGTGCATGGGCTTAGTTGCTCCGCGGCATGTGGGATCTTCCCAGACCAGGGCTCGAACCCGTGTCCCCTGCATTGGCAGGTGGATTCTTAACCACTGCACCACCAGGGAAGCCCCCTTTCTGCTTCTTATTCCCCCCATTTTATCACTGTCATGTGTCCCCTTGGGAAGAGAGCAAAGCAAAGAGTTGACTTTGTAAAAAGTCAAAAAGCCACGCTTCCGGGGGATTTATGGAAGACATTCTGGGTCATCCTTCGCAAAGAGTGGGTCTCCCTGAAAGCAACTCCCATGCTGAGCATTATAAACAGGAGGGGTGCGCACCGTCAGGGTCCACTGCCATCTGAGAAGCCACAGTTTTACTCAGAGAGCGACATTCTGCTCTTCTCCTTCCCCACAGCATTTACCCTGAAGAGCCCTCTGGTCCTTAAATTAAGCTCCAGGCTGATTTGTGCCCTGTAATGGTGATAGGCATCGTCTGGCTATAACCAGATCCAAACACCAAATGATGAACTTGTTTGAGAAAGTGCAGTTTTCTGAGCTACAGTAGAAGGGAAAATGTTTATAAAGGGCAGATCTCTGAACGGAGGTTAAATACTTTCATACTTCTCAACTAACCCAGAAACTTCCCTGAATTCTCATTAAAAAAAAAAAAAAGCTCTCTGTAATCTGATGTTTTACCTCATTAAATGCTGCAATTTGAGAATCAAGAAAAGGACTGAGTTGAAAAGTGGCACCTGGTTCAGGCCACTGAGCTATTACTCGGTGTCAGCCGTGCCTGGCTCCCCTGCAGTGGAGGGCTCAGTAGAGGGACAGGGAACTAACTGGACAGGGTTCGAGATGTCCTGTGGACGCCAAGAGACCTTTTCCTCTCTCAGCTCCAATCTACAAAGCCCATTCTGGTCCCTTCCTCCACAACCTCCCACAGCCGCATTGCTACCTCCTGTCTCTGCTTTTGGGGGATGTGCCGCCACGTTGATTTTTGAATCCTGGTTAAAAGATTGAGAAATCCAGGAGCAGCTAGCTTCTCTTCTTTGGAAGCATTTCATTTCCTTTCTTTCTGTCCCTGACTCATTTTCTCTTCCCCTCCAGTATTTCTACTATTTTCTTCTATATTCCATTTTCTGTCCTTCTTCAGTGGCAGTACTGAAACTTCTCATATTTTTTTATATATATATATATATATTTTTTATAAGCAGATATTCATTTTTAATTATTATTTATTTATTTATTTTTGGCTGTGTTGGGTCTTCGTTTCTGTGCGAGGGCTTTCTCCAGTTGTGGCAAGCGGGGACCACTCTTCATCGTGGTGCGCGGGCTTCTCACTATCGTGGCCTCTCTTGTTGTGGAGCACAGGCTCCAGACGCGCAGGCTCAGTAATTGTGGCTCACGGGCCTAGTTGCTCCGTGGCATGTGGGATCTTCCCAGACCAGGGCTCGAACCCGTGTCCCCTGCATTGGCAGGCAGGTTCTCAACCACTGCGCCACCAGGGAAGCCCAGTACTGAAACTTCTAATAAGAAACTATAGGAACAATTTGAAAAATGGATAACGTGAGGTACCAAAGACCATTGAATTGTACACTTGAAATGAGTGAATTGTACGGCATGGAAGTTATATCTCAACAAAGTTGTTTTTAAAAAAGGGGAAAAAAAGAAAAAGTAAATGGATGGACCTAGAGATTATCATACTAAGCGAAGTCTGTCAGAAAACGACAGACAAATACAATATGATATCACTTATATATGGAATCTAAAATATGATACAAATCAACATATCTGTGAAACAAAACAGACTCACAGTTACAGAGAACAGACTTGTGGTTGCCAAGGGGGAGGGGGAGTAGAGGAGGGAAGGAATGGGAGTTTGGGATTAGCAGAGGCAAACGATTATATATAGGATGGATAAACAACGAGGTCCTACTGTATAGCACAGGGAACTATATTCAATATTCTGTGACAAACCATAATGGAAAAGAATATGAAAAACAATATAGATATGTATAACTGAGTCACTTTGCTATACAGAAGAAATTAACACAACATTGTAAATCAATTATTCTTCAATAAAAGTTAAAAAGAGAAGGTAAGAACTACAATCTGGTCGAATAGGAGATCGAAGCTGCATTTACATACTAACAACCCACATCCCCAAATGGAGATTGGGTTATACACTCACTCAGCTTGGAGCCACAGCTGTTCTTCCTCCCTCCCAAAGGCCAATATGGCGGCTGAGTTTGAGGTTATGGCCAAAACTGGGGAATCTGTGTACAGGTTATATCTACGTGGGCGGCAATCTTTCCACTGCCACATAAAGTCCCATCTCCTAAGCGTGTGGAATCTCAGACAGAGGTTAAATGCAAGTAACAAAGGTTTCCCTTTCTCAGAACTAACTAGTTAAAAGGTCTATGACATATTTGTCAACTTTGCTTTTATCTATCTTCTTTTCCTCATTGACATTACTTCCTCTTCCTTTCCATTTCTCAGAGGTGGCTCAGGGATTTGGCAACCTGAACACAGCAAATTACAGGGAAGTTGTACAGAGTCTCTTGTTTGGCTGCGGTGGCCACACTCAGAGAGAAGTCTTGGGGCGCCCCTATGCTACTCCAGCCTTCCACACACCACCTGCCCCAACTCACACACTCCCAGCTCTATGGGAAATTCACTACTTTATGGCCTCGCGTAAACATGCCATTCTGAATAAACACAAAAGTGATCAAATGCTCTCAAGTTGTTGGTCTTAAATATCAGTCAGGCTTCATCGCAGGCATACAGGACCTGTTCCTTGCCTGATATCGTCGTATAGAAAGTGAGGGCCTTAGGGGCATCTTTATGAGGTGCTAATGAGGAAAAAATTGTTCTGGTTTGAGGGGGCCTGGTATTCACTGTAATGTTCAAAGTAGGTTTAATCTTATATCGGACTCCTTGCTATACAGTATTAAGAAAGAAGAGGGGGAAGAGAAACGAAGATGGTATTGTGGTAGGGGTGTGTGTGCGTGTGTGCGCGTGTGCAGTGTTTTGAATTTTGTTTCTTAGTCTACCTTATTTCTCTTGAAGACCTGCCCGTAATATCACGAGGCTTTTCTTTTTACACAGATTACCCAAGTCCTAGAGCAAGGAGCTACCTTCTCCAATATCCAGAGCTCTTCGTGTTCCCTTCCTCTGCACTGATGCTGCCTTCCTGGCTGTATTATGCTGTTATTGTTTTTGCTTTTCTTTCTAAGTTGCCCTTTGTTACTCTTGAAGACCTGCCATTATTTCAAAACCTTTTCTCTTTATGTGATCCATTACGGAGCAATAGGGCAAGGGCGCTTCCTACTTTGCCATACAGATGGTCTTTATTCTCCCTTCCTTCTTCTTTCTTTTCAGACACTTGGAATAACCAGGTAGTTGAAAAAGTTCTTTGAAATGGGAAGTGACAAACTCTGTCCTTTCCTGAGTGATTTAACCTCTTTGGTGGAAAAAAAGATCACCTAGAAACCAAGGTGGCATTGTTGTTACTACTGAATAAGAACAGTATTTGAGTTCATTCATTCATTCAGCCATTCATTCATTTGTAACCTAAATGTTCCCTTGGGAACATGAAAGGTCTTATTTATATTTATGCCAAACATTGTTTGCTCTGAGTCTTCACCCATTTTACTAACAGGATTCCAGAGACTTTTTAAAAAGTGATTCTCCTATTCAAAGAATTCCAAGGTTTTCTTAGTCGTGGCCATGAATCAGTACTCATTTTTGCTCCCTTGCTGCCATTGCCGATTAATTCAGTCCACAATCAATCATACATCCATTCGTCTGCACATCCACCCATCCATCCTTCCATTCATCCATTCATCTGTCCATTCATTCATTCATTCAACAAATATTTATTAAGCACATAGTATGAGCTAGGTATTCAGCTAGGTGATGACCCAGGGACACAGTGGTAAGTGTAGACATCTGCCCTCTGGGAGGATACAGTCTTGTGAGGAATATAGACAAAGAAATAGACAATTACTATACAGCATCAGGTCCAGTGCAGAGCTCACTGGGAGCACAAAAAGGGGGGATGCTGGCCAGAGGGAGTTAGAGAAAGTGCCCCTAAGGAAATGCTGTCTAAGCCGAGACCCAAAGGATAAGAAGAAGGAGGGGGGCTTCCCTGGTGGTGCAGTGGTTGAGAATCTGCCTGCCAATGCAGGGGACACGGGTTCGAGCCCTGGTCTGGGAAGATCCCACGTGCCGCGGAGCAGCTGGGCCCGTGCGCCACAACTACTGAGCCTGCGCGTCTGGAGCCTGTGCTCCGCAACAAGAGAGGCCGCGATAGTGAGAGGCCTGCGCACCGCGATGAAGAGTGGCCCCCGCTTGCCACAACTGGAGAAAGCCCTCGCACAGAAACGAAGACCCAACACGGCTAAAAATGATAAATAAATAATAAATAAATAAAAATTTTTTAAAAAAAGGAAGAAGGAGGAAGGGCAGTGGGACATTTTTAGAAAAAAAGGAAACAGGTGTAACTGCTACTCTACTGGGCAAAGGAGTTCATCTTGCTGAACCCTGAGCCTCTTAAGTTATGACGGATTTTCACATAGAAAGAACATGGATTTGGAGACAGACTTCAGTGTCTCAGGACAATTTGTTTAAACTTTTCTTGGCCTGGGTTGCCTCATTTGTAATAAGAGCTACATAATAATTCATAGCCTCCAGTATTGCTGGGATGATTAGATATGTTATAGGCAAAACCCCCAGCACAGGACAGGCCTTCACAAATGGTAGATTTTATTACTATAAAAAGCACAAAAACATATCAATGTTCTTAAGGGTGGAGGTGGCGGTGGCGGTGAACCTTCCCTGGAAGCTTTAAAAAAAAATGTAAGGACAAGTAAACAAACACACCCAGGCTTCATCCCAGGAGATTCTGAGTCACTAGGTCTGGGGTGGGTCTCTAGCATCTGGGTTTTTCTAAAAGCTCTATAGGTGATTCTGATATCGGTCATGGTTGTGAACTGCTACCTATTTTCATGCGTGTAGCTGCCACGTTAAGGACATGAAAACCACTACTGAGAACTTAGTAACCATGAATTAAAGTAACTATTTTTTTTTAATTTTTTTTTTTTAATGCTATTCTTGTCTGCTTACATTCTTTTTATGTATGTATGTATGTATGGCTTTGTTGGGTCTTCGTTTCTGTGCGAGGGCTTTCTCTAGTTGTGGCAAGCGGGGGCCACTCTTCATCTCGGTGCGGGGGCCACTCTTCATCACGGTGCGCGGGCCTCTCACTATCTCGGCCTCTCGTTGCCGAGCACAGGCTCCAGACGCGCAGGCTCAGTAATTGTGGCTCACGGGCCGAGTTGCTCCGCGGCATGTGGGATCTTCCCAGACCAGGGCTCGAACCCACGTCCCCTGCATTGGCAGGCAGATTCTCAACCACTGCGCCACCAGGGAAGCCCTAAAGTAACTATTAAACAGAGTTGGAACAGCATGCTGATGGTCAGTAACCATCCTCCCTGGGTAATTGAGAAGGGACTTAGGAATCAGTGAGAGTGGAGCTGCAGAATTTCTCAGGCTCTCAGAAATGATGTCTGTAAAAATGTCTGGCTTGAGTCAGAGTGGAATTATAGCTGTCATATTTCTCTTGACTGACCACCATAACCCTTTGGTAATTGATCTAGTAAATTAGTAATTCATACCATACAGCAGCTTAAACTTTCTAGAGTTCACGATTGCTTGCTGAAAATAGCCATCTGGCAGTAGAATTTCCAGCGTAGCTAGGAAAGAAGAATTCAGGCAGGCATTTGCTCATGAAAAGTCTCGATATTTCAATCCCCAGTCTGAAATTTCAGTTGTTCAGGGTGAAATTCTTAAGGGTATGTTTTTAAATGTTCCCCGCTGGCTGTTTGCCTCTTATTCACTCCCTCCCTGGAAGACAGTACAATGCAATATGGCTAATGTTTGGATATGGGGGCAGTTACTACCTACAAATTGCTGGAAAAGTCTCAGGAATTAGTAAGCTGTCACCTTCAGAGGTGGCCTTGTTGTTTTGGAGATAAAATCAAAGGAAAAACTAAATATTCTTGATTTGGCCTGAATCAATTCAGAAAAGAATAAGCCTAATACCCAAATCTCTCCAACTATGGTTCAAGTCACCTGCCTGAGGACCACCTGGGGGAGCTTAGGAAACATCCAGGTTCCTGGGCACCATCCCAGCCTTAATGAATCTGAATTTCTGGGGATGAGGGCTAAAGCTTGCTAACGATGTTTATAGTCACAACCACCTTATAAGAAGTGAAAAGCTCTTTTTAGTACACCCTTATGTTGCCACAAATAGAATTCTATTTCTGCTTTTAGGCTCAGAAAAAAAACAGTACAGGTTAAGAGGATGAGACCTGAAGTCACCCATTTCTGCTCCTTGTTCCTTTGCTAATTCCCAAGGAGAAGTCCCATTTGCTTTTTGGAGTTCAGTTTCCTTTTCCATAAATGACACTAATAAGTATCATAATTGAAAAGGGAGTTATAATTCCTATCCTCTTTACCTTAAAGACCAAATGCAGAAATGGACATGAAAATGCTTTGAAAACTAAAAATACACAGTTCTACTCAGTACATTTATTTTATATATGAAGGCTCTGCAGTTCAACATACCCAGCTAACGATTTTCCTGACCAAATGCTAACCAGACTTTTTAATTTGGTTGTTTTTATTTTTATTCAAAAGCAGTTTCCATATACACAATGAGCCACTTTGCCCTAAGCATAAGTAAGATGGTTCAGATGTTGCAAAAAAGCAGACAGAGACCACTAAAGACCTTAACATATCAATCCAGAATTGCGAAATTCACATCTAGAGCAACTGGTGGGGGGGGGGGGCTTAAGTGAAAATATTTCCCAAAGCCTATTATGTTATCCACATCCAGGAAGCTGCTTAAGCCAGAACTTTCTAAAACCAAAGCAATGTCTACTATCTTTGACTGCTTGCCTGCTGAGATTTTTTTTTTTTCTGTTTCTGGCAAATAAATATCTGACCATAGAACAAGCCAGCTTGATGCGTTCTGAGACAGATCTTTCCTAATATTCTAATCTCTCAGGCCCCAGACGTGAGTCCTCAACAGAGGAGGAAAGACTGTCTAAAATGTAATTGATATATTAAGAGCTCTCTATTATCTGCCTTCAATTATCCATCTGAGGCTTCAGTTTAAGAAAGGAGGCTGTTTCCTCAAGCTGCATTCCTTGACATTTTCGCAAGTTTACAAGATTGATGGAGACCGAGTAATGCATGAAATAGTCCTGTATACAGCTGTTCATTTTTAGTCACCTGACATCCCCTCAGTACCATTTCTCTGGCATAATCCTAAGGATTCCTGTCCAATTTTTTGCTTTGGAGAGATCTGTTTTCCAGGCCTAGGAGAAGTAACCACTGGATGACAGATCTCTTGAAAGTGCCTACCCAGCCCTGGGAGGGAATGAGGAAAGGCTGGTGGAAAAGGAAGAGAACGGGAAGTGGGAGGGGGGTTCTTGGCGTAGACTCTTTGGAGGATGAAATGATTTCCTGGACTAAAAGGAGCCTCACATTCCGCTCATCCACTCAACCACCCATTTCATTCATTTGTTCAAGGGGCTTTGGAGGGATGCTCTGCTCTCCCCGGGTGAACGTCGCTTACACACTGCCACAGCCTGGGTTTGTAGCCATAGTATTTACAAGCTGGGGAAGGTTTCCTCTTGCTTTGTTTGGGAGAACAAAGGACTATAAGACAAATCTGCTAAAGCAGCAGAGGAAGAAAATCCAGTTCCACCTGGCTTCTCTTTGAATGGGTTCCCACTCCTTTTGGGGCAGGTGGGGCAGTCAGAGCCCCTAACCACTGACTTGGAAGGGAAAACCTTGGGGTCATTTGATCCAGCTCTCAGAGCTGGATTCTACCAGGAACTAGAAGGGTGCCTTCCAGGGAGTTAACTCTTTTGTTCACAAGTTTAGGATGCAAGACCTTCCAGGTGCTAAGAGGACATATTATATGAACTTGAAAACAATGATGATGGTGATGATGCTGATGATGATAAATAGCTCCCATGTCTTGAGCTATTACTATGTGGCAGACACTATGCTATGTGCTTTATATATATGATCTCATTGCATCCTCACAACGTCTGAGGTAGATACAATTATTATCCGCATTTCATAGATAAGGAAACTGAGGGTCAGAAAAGTTAAGAATCTTGTTCGAAGTCATACGACTAGTAGGTGATAGAGCTGGGCCAGTGTCTGTTTATCCTCTTTCTCTGTTCCTTTAAAATTAAATTAAAGGGACTATAAAATTAAATATGTTCCTTTCTACTTAAAGCATCCTACATGGCTCCTACTCAATGTTCTTCTGTGTCAGATTATCTGGGAGTTTTTTTGCATGGTGTAGATGGTCCTTCTGGTCTGATTAGACTTTCTTGGTCCTGGAGGTTCTCTAGTTTCAGTTACTCACTGGCAAAGGGAGACACAAAGGAAATGTGAGCTTGAGGATTCTCTGGCCAGCATCTTGAGGCCACCCAAGGACCAGCTAGTTCTCAGTCCTGAAGACCCAAAAACTCAAGATGCCAGTAGGGTAAGCACAGGGAGTGAATGACATGGACAAAAGAACAGACAAGGACAAAAGAGGAAACACCAAGTTAGCCCATGAGAACTAAGGAGAAAGCAGAGCTTGTCCTTAGTACCAACAAGACATCTTTTCAGATTCTTCAGTGGTGACTGAGTTTTGTTTTCAAAGCTAAGTCTGGTGAACCAGACTGGGAACAGAGGTGAGAAATGCCTATATATATATATATACACACACACACACACATATATATATATATATATATATATATATATATATATATATATATATATAAAAAAACCCACACACAAAAAAACAAAACCCAACATAACTGATAGGTTTTTAAGCAGTTGTGGAACATGGCACAACTTTAGAATAAATGTCTTACTTTCTTTGAAAAGACACAGTGTCCACCTAGTTGTTTCTACCTCGTAGTCTCTGTTAACAAATCAAATGTAAGATTTCTGTGTTCCATCCTATTTGATGTGGAATGCTGTGTTTGCATCTTAAGTATCTGGAACTGAGCACATACCCACTAAATTTGTGTGGTTTAAATGAAGAGCACAGCATTCACTTCCAGCAGGGATCAAGCCTGGGAGATAGCAGAACAGCCCAGGAGGGCGTAGGAGTACCGGAGGGCAGGTGGCAATGGCCAGGCCACTGATTAGGCAGGTAGAGAAGGACTAAGTGGATGGTCTCCGTTGGAAAGTCCAACAGGGTAGAAAGAAGTGGCATGTAGGGACCGTAAGTCTAGAGAATGAAGCCAAATTGTGAGCTGGAGATGAAAACAGAGAGAGCCAGGGACAGTGCTTGGTTATCAAAGAAGGACACAGGCATGACTGTGGGAAGAATCTAAGCTTTAGAGTTAGACAAACTGAGGTTGAGTCCTGCCTCTGCTACTTACTGGCTTGAGCTTCCATTTAGCTATTCCTATCTACAAAGTAGAAGCAGTGAAGCCAACCTAGGCTGATTATTGCTATGTAACAAAGTATCTCAACAATTTAGTGGTTTAAACAAACAGCCATTGTATTACAGCTTGACGTTCTAGGCAGGGCTTGGCTGGGCAATTCTTCTGTTCCATGTGGCATCGATGGAGGTCACTTGGTGGTATCCAGCTGGCTCGTAGGCTGCTGTGTAGGGTCCCGATGGCATCACTCATATGTCTGGAGCCTT
Source organism: Eschrichtius robustus (assembly GCF_028021215.1). NCBI lineage: Eukaryota > Metazoa > Chordata > Mammalia > Artiodactyla > Eschrichtiidae > Eschrichtius > Eschrichtius robustus. The sequence goes on from NC_090830.1 coordinate 122,150,087, forward strand.
AGCAAGGATCACTGGTAGGCTGGGTTCAGCTGAAACTGTCAACCAGAGCACCTACCCTGGGACTTCCAGCATGGTGGTCTTAGGGTAGCTGAACTTCTTACGTGGCTCCAGTGAACAAGGAGAAAGCTGCACAGCTTTTTGTGACCAAGTCTTTGTACTCTATTGGTTAAAGTACTCTCAACTCCGCCCAGATCCAAAAGGGAGACACATAGATCCCACCACTTTTTTTAAATTGAATCATTTTATTTAAGAGAAAAATCAGATTGTTATTATTTATGCATACACCTTCATAAATTATTGTTAAGCTCCATGACTGTGAAACTTTATGGATTAGATATAAGCAAACAGACGAGTTATGAAAGAACAACCCCACCTCTTGATGGGAAAAGCATTAAAGAATTTGCAGCCATGTTTTAAAACTGATACAGTGCCTCATGGGAAAGATTAGATGGAAAGCATTTAGCAGAACGTCTGGCACATGGTACCTGCTTATAACGTTAGCATCCCTTCCTCAGCTTCTACTCACAGGTAGAAGAAAAATCTAGGTATATGATGGGGGATTTCACAGCAAGAGGCCCTTTATCAATTAAGATGTTTTAGTCACAAGCAATCGAAAATGTACATTAAGTGCCTTAAACACTAAGATAATTTATTATCTTATATGAGAAACTGGACTGGCGTTAGAATGATTCCAGGGTTGGTAATTTAGTTGCTCAATGATGCCTTCAAGGAAGCATATTATTTCCATCTTTTCGCTTTGTCATCCTCAGCCTGTTAATGCAGAGTCCCAAGATGGCTGTGAAAATGAGAACATCCACTAAGCAATCCATGTAACTGTTAGGGTTAGGCTCTTTATTCCTTTCCATGAGCGAGGAAAACTTTCTGAGAGACTCCCCAGCAGATTTCCCTCACATCTCATTGGTTCGAGTCCAAACCATTCCTTTGGCAAGAAGGATGAGACCACCATGACTGGCTTGAATCAATCAAGCTTCAAAGCCCTATGGCTGGGGAGGAGTCCAACCTTCCTGAAAGGCTGTGCCCACCTGAGTAAGGTGAACAAAATCAGGATGCTCTTAGCCAGGAAGATGGAGAGAATGGCATTATGTGGGTGGCCAAAAGTGCCTTCCACAGTCCACCCCATGGTTTATTCATCGTACCCTTTGCTCTGTACATAGCCTCACCTCGCTGGTCACGGCTCACTGCTTGACTATGTTCTTGGTGGGCATTGGAGATCATTCTCTTGGTGATCAGGTGATAGGGAACAAAGAAGGAAGGGAGGAGGATGCAAAGATAAGAGCAGAAATCTAAATCCATTGGGTCATCGAGTTATTGGGTCAACACCAAGCCACTAGAATGGAGGGATTGAAAAAGCAAAGGGATGAGATTTTAGTGTGACCTTCACTTTTAGCCATCTTTTAACTATTCTGGATTAGGGTAGGACTGGAATTAGTATGTTGAGCCCATAAGTGGGAGAAATCATCTCCACCTCCACAGAAAAGAAATATTGAAGAACAGTAAACCTGACTTTTCTGGTGATATTTTTTTCCTTGGACATGGACCCAAAATCTATGGACAGCAGCTATTGGTAGTCTCTCAGGAGCCTCTGAACTTAAGTGGTAGGAATCATTTCACTGGCCCCTTCACCTGGCTCCCCATAGCTCCTAGAATAAGGATCAAAATCCCTATCAAGCTTCATGGCCCTTGTATGATCTAGCCAGCGCCCTTGAGTGCGGTTGTACGGTTGTGCCCTGGACGAGCACACGTGGCTGAGATGGGGGCGAGGGCTACAATCCAACCCTCACTCCAATCACCAAGCCAGGTGCCCCCAGGTCTTTGTTTGCCTTGCGGGGGTGTCTTTTCTAGTGTCGCTGGGCTGGGCTGGATCTAGCCTTTGCCCCCTTTTCCATTTTCAGTTCATACTATAGTGTTTGCATATTGCCGGCACTCTTTTCTTCTCATAGTTCCCCATCCCCACTGTTACCTACAGCTGCAGAACAAACCACCCCAATACTTAGTGGTTTAAAATGATGACAATATTTATTTTGCTCACAATTATGCAATTTGGGCAGGGCCGGGTGGGGACAGTTCATCTGTGCTGCACTCGGTTTCAGCTGCAGCAGCTCAAAGGCCAGGGCTGGAACCACCCAAAGGTTTGTTCACTCATGTGTCTGGAGGGTGATGCCCTTTGCCGGCGGAGGCTTCAGCTGGAAGTTTTCACGTGGCTGCGTGGCTGCCTCACAGCATGGAGGCTAGGTCCCAAGAGGACCAGGTGGAAAATCTAGTCTTGGAAGTCATATGGCATCACCTCTGCTGTAGTCAGAAGTCCACTGAGATTCAAAAGGAGGACACCGTAGACCCCACCTCGCGATGGATGAGTGTCAGGGACACACTGTAAGAAGAGCTGTGTGGTATCCCATAGGGATGCAGGCATCATTGGAAAATACCACCTGACACACACACCTGCTTCCCTTCAGCCCACAGGGCCTTTGCACATTCTGTTCCTTCTACCTGCAACATTCCTTACCTTCTTCCCCTGATTAAGGCCTGCTCATCCCTCCTATCTCAGCTGAGTCAGCATTTCTTCAGGGAAGCCTTCCGGAGCTCCCTTAGTTTATGATTTCTGATTCTTATCACAGTTATATTTTACATATGTATGTATAAATGTATGCATATAATTACATATGTGTGTACATTTATACGTATATATATAGACATACATATATGTGTTTGTACAGACACACACACATACACACACATACGCCAGTGTCTGTCTCTCATTTAGATGGTAAGCCTCACATAAAGAGGAACTGAAGAGTTCATTTGCTTTTGCTCATTGCTCTATCTTCAGTGCCTAGTATAGGGACGGGGATACAGTAGGTGCTCACATATTTATTGAATGAAAAAAAAAAAAAATGCACGAAGACCAAGCCTGGATCTTGGAGTCCCTTGTGCTGGGCTATGATTTTCTGATGGCTTTGTTACCCCTGGTGCATTAACCCAGGAGAGAGGAGAGATTCAGAAAAAGATGCGTCTGAGCATGATACAGCTTAGCTCATCTTTGGGGGCCAAATCGGTGTTAATCTCCGTAGAATGAGTCCCTCCCGCCTCACTCCCACAGACCTGCTTACAAATGCTAATGAGTTCATTTCATTTGTCTCTACTGAGCAGTCCAGGTAGTTCCAATCTTCCACAGGGAATTATGGAAGACTTGGAATACTGGGCAATATACAGGACTAATGAATAGTTTCCAGCTGGGAGCCAGCCCCACCTCCAGTTCCTTTGTCGGGCAGAGACAGGAGAGTCTTCCAACCTGTTCTGACTTTGCACCAGAATTAACAAAACATGCTCTGCTAGGGTGCACGTAGATTCTTCACCAGGCAAAGACGTTCAGGTTCAGGAAGCTTAAGCCCTAATTATGGAGGTGGGGGAAATGGGACAGAGTCTGCCGTGGAGATGGGAAGGGTTTCCAGGAAAGACATGGAGAAAAAAAAAAACCTTAATAACTGATTTTGTTGTGATATTAAAACTCTATGACACATTTGCCCACAGCATGCAGAAGATTTACAAATCTCTCTGCAAGAAGCAACAGAGACACAACCAACACGCCCAGAGACGTGGTGCAGACTGGAAACCAGGTTCCTCCTACACCTACTCCAGGGGGAAACCTGGGAGCCCAGGCCTCCCAAGCACTATGTCAGGTTCTCATCCATGCTTGGACCCCAGGCTCTAGGGCCCTAAAAGCAGCATAGGCCTTGTCCTAACCATCCCAGGCAAAATCTGTGCACCTGGAAGGGAGGGAGGTCCAAAAAATATGAACAAATACCTGAGGTGCTGAGCAGCAGTTCTTAACCTCCTTTTGCATGATAATCCTCTCTGGCCATTGGGTGACACCTTCTTAGAGTCCATATTTTTTTAGTGTATTAAATAAAAGATATCGGATTGACTGCAGACTTCTACTACTGACCAAGAGTGTAATAGGGATCAGATTTACCCTCCTGCCTGAAATGACCAGATAGTTAGACAAAGTATATGAAACAATAGTTTTCCAAACATTGACTATCAGGCCACAAAAGGCAGTGACCCTTGAGAAATAGGAAACAAACTAGGTGAGGGCTGCAATCTTGCCCTGCTTACTGCCTGGAGAGTTTCCAAACTGTGTGCAAAGACATAGCTGGTGGTCTCCCTGGGTTGAGGAGAAGAAGCTGGGAGAAAGGGAGACCAAAATGGCTGGGATGTGCAAAGCAGAATACCAAAGAAGAGAGAGCTGCTCAAAGAGGGAACTCTAGAAGCCTAGAGCAGTCTCCCTTGAGCCTTTAGCTGAGTACGTATCAGCATGTGTGTGTGAGGAAACTGCGTAAGACCAGGAAAAGAACCACCTGAAAGGATCAGAGGGAACAATTCTTTGAGTTCACGCAAGATCAGGAATAGTTCTTCGTCTCATTAACCAGACTAGAAAACCTCATAATCCACATGGCATCAGGTAGGGTACTCAGAATAGTTTTGTCTCAGTGGCTGGGAGAATTTAGCTCTAAACTAAATGCTGCTCTGGTCTCACCCAACAAGGCTTAAAAACAAGCTGGAAAAAAATCAAACTGATTTCAACTAACTTAACCATGTCCCAGAACAAAGCTCAAGAATATTTAGAATATTTGTAAGCATAGAAAAGAATTCAAAAATATCCAGAATCTAGGGAATGCCCTGGCGGTCCAGTGGTTAGGACTCCAAGCTTTTACTGCCAAGGGCCCGGGTTCAATCCCTGGTCAGGGAACTAGGATCCTGCAAGCCTTGAGGGTCCCCCACCCCCCGAAAAAAATCCAGCATCCAAAAATTCACAGTGTCTAGCATGTGATAAAAAGTTACCAGGCATGCAAAGAAGCAGGAAAATACAACTCATAATGAGCATGAAGATCAATTAATCAAAGCTGATTCAGATATGATACCAATGATAAAATTAGTAGACAGGGACATTAAAACAAGAAAATGTTATATTTAAGAAGCTATAGGAAAGATTGAACATGTTAAGTAGGGATATCAAAGATAGATATTTTTAAAGACACTATTAGAAATTCTGGAGATGAGAACTATAATGTCTAAGATGAAAAATACAGTGGATGGGATGAATAGGAGATTACACACTGCAGAAGAATGATTAGTGGACTTTGGAAACTATCCAAAATAAAACACAAAGAGAAAAAATATCTTAAAAAAAAGATATACAAAGCATCATTGAGCTATGGGACAACCTCAAACAGCCAAAAAATATGTAATTGGGATTCCCAAAGGATAAAATATTTGAAGAAATATGATCAAAAACTTTTCAAATTTGATTAAAAAATACAAACCCAAAGATCCAAGAAGTGCAACAAATCCCAAGCACAAGAAACATGAACAAAATTATACCACCAAGTCATAACTTAGTAAAATTTATTAAAATCAGTGATAAAAAGAAAAAATTTTAAGCAGCCAAAGATAAAAGATACACTATGCACATAAAAACAAAGATAAGGATAACAGTAGAATTCTTGTCGGAAACAATACAAGCAGAAGACAGTGGACCAAAATCTTTAAAGTACTGAAACTAAAAAAGAAAGCAGAACAAATCAACCCCCACAACTGGTAACTTAGAATTCTGTACTCAGCAAAAATGTATTTCAGAAACAAAAGGGAAATCAAGACTTTTTTTTAGACATACAAAAGTTGGAAGAATTCGTCACCAGCATACTACAAGAAATGTTAAAGGAAGCCCTTTAGGAACAAGGAAATTTTTTCTATTCAATGAGGGATATGCAGACAAAAACCATGGTGAGATATCATCTCATATCTAGAATGTTTGAAATGAAAAAGACTAACCATACCAAGTGCTGATGAAGATGTGGAGCAACTGGAACTCTCCTGCACCACTGGTGGGAATGTCAGTGCTACAACCACTTTGGAAAAAGTTTGGCAGTTTCTTAAGCGGTTAAACACACAGCTACTGTTCGACCTAGCCATTCTACTCTCAGGTAATTTACCCAAGAGAAATGAAAGCTTATGTTCACACAGAGACTTATACACTAATGTTCAGCACAGCTTTATTTGTAATAGCCAGGAACTGGAAACACAAATGTCCATCAACAGGTGAATGGATAAACAATTGATGTTTATCCACAGAATATAATACCACTCAGGAAAAAACAAAAAACAAAAAAAAAGCAAGGACAAACTATTGATACACTAAGCAATATAGACAAATCTCAAAATAGTTATGCTGAATAAAATAAGGCAGATTTTTAAAAAAATGGGCAGAAGAACTAAATAGACATTTTTCCAAAGAAGACATAGAGATGGCCAACAGGCCCATGAAAAGATGCTCAATATCGCTAATTATGAGAGAAATGCAAATCGAAACTACAATGAGGCATCATCTCACACTAGTCAGAATGGCCATCATTAAAAAGTCTACAAATAAATGCTGGAGAGGGTGTGGAGAAAAAGGAACCGTCCTACATTGTTGGTGGGAATGTAAATTGGTGCAGTCACTATGGAGAACAGTATGGAGGTTCCTTAGACTAAAAATAGATTTACCATATGATTCTGAAATCCCACTCCTGGGCATATATCCAGAGAAAACTCTAATCGAAAAGATACATGTACTCCAATGTTCACAGCAGCACTACTTACAATAGCCAAGACATGGAAGCAACCAAAGTATCCATCGACAGATGAATAGATAAAGAAGATGTGGTATATATACACAATGGAATATTACTCAGCCATAAATAAAAAATGAAATAATGCGATTTGCAGCAACCTGAATAGACCTAGAGATTATCATATTAGGTGAAGTAATTCAGACAGAGAAAGACAAATATCATATGATATCACTTATATGTGGAATCTAAAATAATGACGTAAATGAACTTATTTACAAAACAGAGTCACAGACATAGAAAACAAACTCATGGTTACCAAAGGGGATAGCAGGGGGGCGGGGGCAAATTAGGAGTTTGGGGTTAACATGTGCACACTACTATGTGTAAAATAGATAAACAAAGAGGACCTACCGTATAATACAGGGAACTATATTCAATATCTTATAATAACCTATAAAGGAAAAAAATTTGAAAAAGAATATATATATGTATAACTGAATCACTTTACTGTACACCTGAAGCTAACACAACATTGTAAATTAACTATACTTCAATTTTTTAAATGGTTTAAAAAAAGGCAGATTTTTTTAAAGTACATACTGTATGATTGTATTTATAAAAAGTTCTAGAAAATGCAAACGAGTCTATGGTGATAGAAATCAGTTCAGTGATTTCCTGGGATTGAGGTATGAGGATGTGCAGGAGGGAGGAATTACAAATAGGCAAGAAGAAAGTTTTGAGGGTGCTTTATAAACTCACCAGCTTGGGACTTCCCTGGTGGTCCAGTGGGTAGGACTCTGTGCTCCTAATGCAGGGGGCCTGGGTTCGATCCCTGGTCCGGGACCTAGATTCTACACGCACGCCGGAACTAAGAAGCCCGCACGCCACATGCCGCAACAAAGATCCTGCGTGCCGCAACCAAGTCCCGGTGCAGCCAAAATAATAAATAAATAAATAAATATCTTTTAAAAAAAAAGTTCACCGTCTTGATTCTGGTGATGATTTCACAAGTGTAAGTATGTAAAGCTTACCAATTATACACTTTAAATACATGTAGTTTATCACATGTCAATTATACCTCAATAAAGATGATAAAATGAAAATTAGTTTAAAAATACACGTAGGATTACAAAAGAGCCCAATTATTTTGAAATGCAGCTATCAAAATATTTTTTAAAAACAAATCTGTGATATAATTACCTATGTGCTTTTTTACTAAGGCAAATCTAATGACTATTATAATTTATAATTAATGATGACTATAAATGCTATTTTGAGGTATCCATAACCATTATAACATGACATGAAACTGTGATTTCTAGCAGCGTCAAAGTCCCAGTTGCCAACACCAAGTAACAAAGCCAAGAAATAGAGAAAGTGAGTCTTACATCATCAGAGCCTGATGATCTGAAGTTTTATTTCTATGCCTTGTCATTGTCTAGTTTGGGTTTGGGGATATATTTTTTTTAAGATTAAGTCTTCTCCAACCTCACAACTCTTTTTTTTTTTTTTAATATTTATTTATTTGGTTGCACCAGGTCTTAGCTGCAGCAGGCGGGCTCTTTAGTTGAGGCATGCATGTGGGATCTAGTTCCCTGACCAGGGGTCGAACCCGGGCCCCCTGCATTGGGAGCAAAGAATCTTAACCACTCTGCCACCAGGGAAGTCCCTGGTTCGGGGATTAAGGTTAGTCTCATAAAGTAGGTTAGGCGGTTCCTTTTCTCTATTCTGAAAGTCTGTTTACCTAATATGGGTAATACATTTGGGCCTAGTAGTTATCTGGAGAATTATAGATTTTTGGTTTTTTTAATTATATTTTATTGTAAACTACGTCCACTACGCAAGGAATATATGCTGGTTGTAACACATGAAATAATTATGAATGTTTAAATAGGGAATTCCCTGGCAGTCCAGGGGTTAGGACTTGGAGCTTTCACTGCCATGGCCCAGGTTCAATCTCTGGTCGGGGAACTAAGATCCAGAAAGCTGAGAGGCTGTGGCCAAAAAAAACAACGTTTAAATATAAAGTTAAAAATTTTATTTATTTATTTATTTATTGGCTGAATCGGGTCTTAGTTGCGGCATGCAGGATCTTTTGTTGCAGAGTGCGGGCTCTTTGTTGAGGTGTGCGGACTTCCCTCTAGTTGTGGCACGGAGGCTCAGCTGCCCTGAGGCACGTGGGATCTTAGTTCCCCCACCAGGGATCAAACTGGTGTCCTCTGCATTGCAAGATGGATTCTTAACCCCTGGAACACACGGGAAGTCCCCTAAAGCTAGTAATTTTTTAAAAAGTGTCACAGTAACTGCTAATACTACTACAGTTTGTTGCCCACATTTAAAAGAAAAGAAAATGCTAAATTTCAGTGAGAGTTCAGTAAAAATAAAAATATAATGTTTTTTCTCAGAATTCATAACCCTCTAAATTATGTCTGTATCAGGCTGCCCTAGAAAGCCTTTGGGATCAACCTGGGGTAAGAGGCTCAGTCCGATGTGCAAAGCTATTTCTCAAAAACAGCACTCACCTGTTTTCCCTTCCTTTGCTCAGTGGGATTGACTGTTATTATAACAATAACAACAACAACAATAACAGCAGTAGTAGTATGCTTCCTCAGGAGGATGAATGGGCTATGTGCACTCCACCTGCTTGACTTACTCTCCAAAACAGATCTCAAGCCTTTGGTTCCCTCCTAAGAGCCCTCCCTATGTCCCAGAGGAAGCATTTCCTTAATAAGGCCACCTGCAGCTGCTTCCGGGGGGGAAAGCAAGCTTGAGTCCACAGGGCAGGCCCTTTATCTTGTGGAAATTCAGTAGAGCGGAGTTAAACAGAACCTGGAGTTGCTAGGGGCCCCTGGGCTCAGGTACCAGGTGTATAACAGTCTGCTTTAGTTCCAGCACCTTCTATGAGCTGTGATCACAGGAGTCGGCCCTCCTGAGTCCTTTGTCTCTGAAGGAATCAGGTCTTTCCTGTTGGTTTCCCAGCGGAATCTGCTGGCTTTGGAGCGTAGGACACAGTTAACTCAGCCTTCTCCCAACACTGCCCTCAGGAGTCCTAATTCCTTTTAAATGCCTGTATTTGGCCTGCAAAAGGGATCGAACCTGTTCCTGGTCAGTCTGTCCTGGAGGCCTGCCTGCCACCTCTCTGTGGTCTTCAGCCAGGCTGCTTTGTTTGCTCCAGGAAACTCCTTTGGCCTTGTACCCCTCAGCTTCTCTCCTCACAAAGTCCAGTAAAGGTTCCTTTCTTCCCCTAGCCTGGTCATCATAGAAGCTTACCTCTCTGCCCCACCGTCAAGTCAAAAACAAATAGCAGTGTTGTCAGAAACTCTTGATAGATTTTCGTGTTTAAAGTGTTCTCAGGGGACTTCCGTGGCGGTCCAGTGGTTAAGACCTTGTGCTTCCAATGCAGGGGGCCCGGGTTCGATCCCTGGTCAGGGAACTAGATCCCGCGTACATGCCACAACTAAGAGTCCGCCTGCCGCAACTAAGATTCCGCGTGCCACAGCTAAGAAGTCCACGTGCTGCAACTAAAAGATCCCACAGGCCACAACTGAAAAACAAGCTGCAACGAAGATCCCGCGTGCCGCAAGGCAACTAAGGTCCAGCGCAGCAAAAATAAATAGATAAATTAAAAATAAAAAAAGCGGTCTCAGAAAAATCTCTCAGCCTTTCTTCAGTCCTTTAAAATACATTAAGAACCCACATTTGCATTTCAACTCCGTGACTTGACCCCCCGTACTTGGACTCCCCCATCTATTTAGGAAAGAGTTGTCTGCCACCCAGGGACAGTTCCTTCGGCTAAGGGAGTCCTAGGTAGGAAGGCATCATCTGAGTACCTCAGGTTCTTCCCTGGAGGGAGTGGCAGAAAACTGGAGGAAGACTATATCCGGAAAATTAGGGAGCAAGTTCCCTTCTCCCACAATGTCTAGACTCCATCTCTCACAGAAGTTGTGATGGGCCTGGGTGGGACAATAGTCCATGTTGTCGGAGGTCAATATGGGAGGCTGGGGCTCACTGGGGAAGGTGGGGTATTCTAATCTGAGGTGGCCAGAGGTAGGAAGAACCAGATAATGAGCCCTAATCCCCAGCGAGGGTCCTGGGCCCAGTAGGAAATCAAGATTATTTGATATATCCCAAGAAAAGGGGCTTGCCTGGGCCAACAGGAGGGGTCAGGAACCAGAAAAGCATTCTGGATGATTACCGGGAATAAAGTAGAAGAGTCTTCAAGAACCCAAGGTACAAGAGTAGTGGGCTAGGCTTATCTAAAGGTCTACATTCTGGACCAGCACCAAGGGTCTGAAGGACACTGGAATTGAGGTTGAGATTTTGCCGTTCCTTTATGGATCCACACCACCATCTCCTGCCTAAGGTATTGGTAGCTGGGTCTTAGCTGTGTAACTGATGACTGATGGAAAGAGCTAGTGAGTCCAGCAAACCAAACAGCTATGATACGATCAGGTACCACAAAAGTCATTCATAGTTTATTACTTGTCCTGTTACCAACATTTCAGCTGCCCCAGGCTTTTTCGAGCCGCTCCAAGTGACTGGACAATGCATCTTTGCCACCGTTGACTTGACAAGGCTCTTACTTGGCACAGGGACCTGCAACATACAAATGATCCAGATTTCAGTCTCTCTCGTTGAACCTCCAATCAGAGCTGCCTCAAAGGAGTAGCACTCGTGAGCGTGCTCTCCATCTCCCCGCCCAGACTCTGAAGGACAGACACGAAGCCCCTGGTGTAGAAGCAAATCTAAGTGGACTTTGCCCCTAAAGGGAACGTGAAGAGACACTGTGGGTGTGGCAGCAGCCACATGTAGATCTAGGCAGACCACGCAGAGCAAGATGCTACATCGGGAGCTCTGAGAGGGTGACTGCCATGCTGAGTTCAAGTTTTAAATGCTTAGGATCTAGCACAATTCCTTAGCACATATGAAGATGCTTAGTAATGACGAGTGAATGGAATTATTTAATGGTGATATTAGCAAACATGAACGTAGATTCTGTAGGATTATGAAGTTGGGAAATAAGTTAAAAATTAATAGAAATGTACAGGGAATTCCCTGGCGGTCCAGTGGTTAGGACTCTGTGCTTTCACTGCCAAGGGTGTGGGTTCGATCCCTGGTCAGGGAAGGAAGATCGTGCAAGCTGCCGGGCACAGTCAAAAAAGAAGAAAGAATAAAAGAAATGTGCATACCATAGTCCAGTAGTTCTAGATATGAAAAACGAAATGAAAATTCTTCTAGAAGGCAATCACTGGATAGGAGGATATCACTGTGACCTTGGAGTAGGTCAAGATTTCTTAACACACACAAAAGCAATAACCATAAAGATTAAAAACTTCTGTTCATCAAAATGTACTATTATGAGAATGAAAAGGCAAGCCACAGAGAGGGAGAAACTATTTGCAAAACCTATGTCTGACAAAGAATTCATACCTAGAACATGTTAAGAATTCTTACAGATCAATTGGAAAAAGACAGACAACTCATTTTTTTAAATGGGCAAAAGACTTAAACAGGCACTTTCCTAAAGAGGACATCTAAATAACCAATAAGCATGTGAAGATGCTTAACAGCATTAGTCATCAGGGAAATGCAAATTTCCCTATATACTCACCATAAAAGAGGGGAAACTGACAATAGCAGGTGATGCAACAGAAGTTCTCTGCACATTCTAGAATAAATTGGTTCAACAAGTTTGGAGAAATTTGGTACTATCTATTAAAGCTGAACACATACATGCCCTGATGTCACAGGTATTTTAATTCTAGGTATATACCCAACGGGGATGTATTCAGATATTAACAAAAAGGAATATACAAGAATAATGTTTATAGTAGCTCTGTTTGTCTTCTAAAAACAACCCAAAGTTGCATCTATAGTAGAGTGGTTAAATAAATTCATATTCATTGTATATGTATATATTTATATTCATTGTATATTATAAATTTATATTCCATTGTATACAGTGGAATACTATACAGTAGTGAAAATGAACTACTGGTACATTGTTGACTCTCTTGGGCATAATGTTAAGCAAAAGAAGCCAGAAACAAAAGAGTACAATAAGGTATGATTCCATTCTGTGACAAGAATAGGCAAAACTATTCTAGTGTCATAAAGTCAGAACCGTGGTTGCTTTCGGGGTAGGATTGCTAGATAAAATACAGGCCACCTAGTTGAATTTGAATTTCAGATTAGCAACGAATTTTTTATTAGGAGTATGTCCTAAGCGATATTTTTATTTGCTAAATCTGGCAATCGTACTTTGGACGGGGGGTGGGTCTTGACTTGGAGGGCACACAAAGATTGCTTCTGTTGTTTTGGTAGTACTATTCTATTATCTTGATCTAGATGGTAGTTATGTGAATGTGCCCATTTCTAAAAATTTATCAGGGTGAATATTTAAGATTTTTGCACTTTACTATTTGAATGCTATACCTCAACAAAAAGTTTTAAAGGCTTTAATAGAGAGACAGAGCGATATATGAAGAGTCAGGAGTCCTGGGTTCCACCTGAAGCCTTTATTGACTTGAGTGAGTTTGGTCCAGTTTTTCCCAGTCTCGGGTTTTTCATCCGTAAAATGGAAATAATTTTAACAGGAGCCACTCCTACTAACTCCATTTTATGCAGAAGGAAATGGAAGGTGAAATACCGTGTTGGAGGCAACCCAGCTGGTGAGTGGCTTGACAGGTTCAAGGCCATCATTCTAGAACCCGTGTAGCTCATCTCCACACCTTAGTACTTGCCTACTGGAAAGTGCTTCTAAGACTGTAAAAGACTCAACCAACGTAAAACTCTACTTACGATTTTTTTAATTTAAAGTTTTAATTTTAATTAATTAATCGATTAATTAATTAATTAATTAATCAGGCTGTGTTGGGTCTTCGTTGCTGCGCCCGGGCTTTCTCTAGCTGCGGCGAGCGAGGGCTACTCTTCGTTGCGGTCCGTGGGCTTCTCATTGTGGTGGCTTCTCTTGTTGCAGAGCATGGGCTCTAGATGCGCGGGCTTCAGTAGTTGTGGCATGAGGGCTCAGTAGTTGTGGCACACGGGCTCAGTAGTTGTGGCTCGCAGGCTCTAGAGCACAGTCTCAGTAGTTGTAGCGCACGGGCTTAGTTGCTCCACCGCAGGTGGGATCTTCCCAGACCAGGGCTTGAACCCATGTCCCCTGCATTGAAAGGTGGATTCTTAACACCTGCGCCACCAGGGAAGTCCCTAAAGTTTTATTTTTTTATTTAGCTTTATTGGATTATAGTTGATTTACAATGTTGTGTTAGTTTCAGGTATATAGCAAAGTGATTCAGTTATACATATACATATATTCATTCTTTTTTAGATTCTTTTCTCTTATAGGTTATAGAATATTGAATAGTGTTCCCTGTGCTATGCAGTAGGCCCTTGGTTGGTTATCTATCTTATACATAGTAGTGTGTGTGTTCATCCCAAGCTCCTGATTTATCCCTCCCGCCCCCCTTATGATTATTTAGGATAGGAAATTTTAATAAAAAGTCTAGAGAGTATTTGCAAAAACTTAAGTGCTAGTGCATTTTGGGGAGAGACTAAACCTAGCTTCGGATGGGCAAAGGGGTCTCTGACACCCTCCCCTAAGAAGTAGAAGCGCTAGGAGAGCCTCTCGTCTACAGGAGATGCTCCTGCCCGGAGTGGCCAGTGGTCACCTTGACTGGACCAAGCCCCTGAAGCCCTCTGACCTGGAATTCCTCTCTTCCCTTTTGACCTAGCTCCTTCCTTTCTTTTTTCTTTAGCTCCAGGCAAACCACTTCTCCTGGGGCCAAGGGTGGGAGGGTGGCCGGCCTCCCTCACCAGGGAGCTTGCTCTTGCTTAATTAGTGTTTGCAAAGGGCTGCGTATTATTAAATTACTAGACAATTGAGACGAAGCCTTGAGGGCTTTCGAAATCTGTACTGCCACACTCCCTAAATGGGTGGGAGGGACTTGCCTGGAGGGACAGGGAGAGGAGGTTGGTTGAAAACACTCTCGTGGTGGGGCTACCCACTTCCTGATGGACGGCACCACAAAGAGACCCTCATGAGTCTGCTGCCTGGCTTGTCTTTGGTGCTTGAAAGCCACCATTCCAGATGTGTTTGTTTTGAGTGCAGGCACCTTGCCTTTTTATAATGCAGCAACTCTTGAGAAGAGTAACTAGGAGGGGCAGAATAACAGTGATAAGAGCTAAGATGTCTTGAGTCCTCCCACAGTGCCAGGACTGTGCTAAATCCTGGCATTCCATCTCCGTCTGGAGAGGGGAGGCAAGAAAGGAAATCTGCCCAATTGAAAGCCTCTGTGATCAAGGTAATTGTACACATTATTTCATTGACTCCTCACCACTTAGATGTAGATATCATGCCCCCATTTCATAGATGAGTAAATAAAGTCAGAATGATTTATGCACTGGTCCTAGGTCACATATTTGTACATGGCAGAGCCAAAATTTGAACACATCTGGTGAGACCAAGATGCCCTCTTGTGCAGGGCATAGGTTCTCACCAGGGAGGTGGCACAGTTTGAAAGAACTCCCCAGGCCATTCTGATACAGGTCCCGATTGGCTGGCGGAAGAGGAGATGGTGGTCCCCCTTCACCGGTTAGAGAACTGACTTACTAAAGTGAGTTTATCATATTCCTTTCAGAGAGGGGGTTCACTGCACAGCAGTGGTTCTCTGGTGGTGATTTTGCTTCCTCCCCCACCCGCAAAAGGGGACATATGGCAGTTTCTAGAGACATTTTTTCCCATCACGACTTGGGGGTGGGGTTCCACTGTCAACTAGTGGGTAGAGACCACGGATGCTGTTCAGTACCCAACGACACACCGGACAGCCCTGCACAACAAAGAATTATTCAGTCCAAAATGTCTATAGCACTGAGTTTAAGAAACCCTGGCACTATTTTGTGGGGGGCCGTGAGGAAGGAGATAAATTGGGGAGACAACGCTGGACATCCCCGAAGAAGCATATTTAGGGTGAGGAATGGATGGACCTTGAAGACAAGTGTTACCTACTTGACAATGTAGCAGAAGGGGAGGAGTGAGTCTTGCTTTAAAGGAAACTAATTATCTTTTTGCCAAGATCTTCTTTACACCCCCGGAATATCACAGAAAATTGGTGAGGGTGATTCTATTGTCGGATTGGCCCAGGAGCCAGTAGCCAAAGAAGACCTGGATTTGGAGTCAGGAAACTTGAATCTCCATCTTGGCCTGGCCATTGCCAGCTATGTGATGCTGAGCCAACCTGGATCTCTTGAAGCCTCAGTTTCCTTACCTGTCAAATGGGGATAATTATATTTGCCCCCCTCACAAGGTCTTGTGAGTAGCAGATGGAACAATGTTTGAGAAAGGGCTTTGTAGAAGGACAATCCCCTTGAAGAACAGAGGATGCTGTCTCTGTGAAACCTGCAGGCAGATCTCTGAGCCCATTTTGGGTGGATGGGGCTCACTATCTATTTTTAAATTAAAGGAGTGAAATGGAACCCTTTGTCACCCCTGTGCTCTGAAATTCAAGCGTGAGAGTAAATTTGACAAAAAGAGATTTAAAGTGATATATCAGCGACTTCCCTGGCGGTCCATTGGTTAAGACTTCGTACTTCCACTGCAGGGGGCATGGGTTCAATCCCTGGTTGGGGAACTAAGATCCTGCATGCCCCGCGGAGCGGCCGAAAAATAAAATGGTATATCAGATGCAGTGTGAGCAACAGCTACCTTGAAATATCCCCAACTCGAGCAAGGAGAGATGGATGTGAGAAGGAGAAGGAAAGTCAAAGCCTTTATTTCTTAAAATAGAAGAGCATTATCTCCCCTTCTGATTATGCAAAGAATCCATACCCAGTTGTTAAAACCAAACAAACCCAAACGAAACCAAATAGTATAGAAAGGTATAAAAATGTAAGTAAAAATTATCCCCAATTCTATCATCTAGAGAAAAAAATAGTGCTGTTGACATTTTGGAGCATATCCTTTCAAATATTTTTAAGGAACAATTATACTTAAAAAAACAAAAAACAAAAAACTCTACAGTACATGCTGTTTTGTAGATAGAAATAAAATAACATGAACACAGAAACTAACACACCATTGTAAAGCAATTATACTCCAATAAAGATGTTAAAAAAAAATAATAATAACATGAACAGCCAGAAGATCCATTAGAAAGATGCTTCTTGTACAGAGGGGTATGTGAAGTTCCTTCAAAGAAGACAAGACTCCAAGACAGCAGTATCAGATCCTTCCCTTAGAAATGCCCCATCTGGCTTCCAGACAGTCATCACCTTTGCTGTTGGGGGGCTGGGGATGCTGCTGGCGGGATCAGGAGGGTCTCACGGGCACTAAGACACCAGCACTCACAAGGCCTCCAAACCCTGATGAACACTGGTAGGTCAGAGAAGGGAGAGTGGGTGGGGCCTCTGCTGATTCTGCCCAGCCCAGGACTTGGTTTTCCCTGGGAGCAGAGCCCTTTGCTGGGTGGGAGCGAGGAACGTGCTTGCCTGTTCTGTGAACAGACCGTCAGGAGCCTGGGCCATCGCTAGAAAGGGTGGGAGAATCAGTGTCTGGGTACCCGTGCCTAGAGGAAGACCACGTTTCCACGGGAGGCGTTGCTGGGAGGGGAATCTGTGCTTCTTATGGGGTTTTGGGGTCATTATAATCTCTCCCTCTCGGCATCTTGGAACCTTTAAGAAATAACGATTAATGCCTTCCCTCCTGCTCTAGGTATTTACAGCGTGCCCTCAGGCTACCAAGAGACAGGGCTCGATCGAGATAACTCCACCGGAAGCCTTGCTCCTTGTTTCTGTGCTGCAGGCTGTTGTCTGTATGCGATCCGAACTCACTCCGGACCCCGGAACTCATCATTTATCCTTCTTCCCTTTCCCTGTCCAAATGAGTGTTTCATTAGGAACTATAATCCACGAATATCATTAGAATTTACAGAAGCAATTGGGATTTTTGCAAAGCGGGGGGAAGCAGATTCTAATCCAGTCTCAAGTGATTTGATCAACATAGATTTAGACCTTCCTCAAGGACAGGCTGGGGCTTAAAGCTGCTTTGGATTCCTGGGGGAAACGAGCCTGAAATCTTCACACTCTGGACCTGGGAGTCTCCTTGAATCCTCCTCCATCCCATGATGCTTTTGGCCAGAAGCAGGTGTATCAGCCCACACCTAGATAAATTACAAGGAGAACAATGTCCCCTCCTGAAATTTCACCTGCTCTGTCCCTTGAACAGACGTAGACCACCTTATGTGATTGCTCAATGCTGGTGGACATCGTCCCCGCCTCAAGTTAAAGTACCCATGTCTTTGTGGAAGGTGCTTTGGTATCCATGACATCTCTGAACAGAAAAATGGGTTTGAGTGGGCAAGGATGTTCCCTGAAAAAGGATGGGGGTCACTGAAGCTTTTATTTTTTTAAAAAAAAGAAAGAAAAGAAAACCTCAGGCAGTTTAATATGTTAAATACATACTCAATTATTAATTCTAAAGACTTCTACAAATCAACCTAGATGAAACTTTTTTCACCTTTTTCCTGCCTTTTTTCCCCTTCTCAGGAACATTTAGACCTACCCTATGGCAATGACTATCTGGAAGTCTCTGACCTGTATATCAGGGTAGCACAAATAATTCAGCATAAAGCAGCCCGGTTCCTGTAGCTTGGCATTAGGATAAGTATATCTTAAGAAAGTTCTTATGCAGACTTGGCTTCAGGCAATAAAACGTCATAGACGTATAACTGTAGCAAGCGAAATTTCTAGGGAGCAAATTAGGCTGAAAACATCTTCTAGAGATGGCTAGAAAGGAAATGTACACCACCCCAAAGTAAGGCAAGTTATGCAGTAAATGTTTCATTTATTGGCCTTCTTCCATTACTATTAGGGTTAAAAGACATCTTGTCAATAAGAAAGGTATATTTATGGAGGACTGATGTCTCTCAAAAGGCTGCTCCTGTCACAAATGCCTACAGCGGTAGTGATCAGCTTATGAAGGCAGGTGATGAAACCCTGTACAAATGCATACATCTCCCCATTAACCCTTAGATCATCAGGCATTATCGTCACTTTACCTGGACCTGTCATTAGCTGAAGCAAGGTGATCAAGCCAGACTCTTCAGAAAAATGCCAAAAACAGAACAGTGTCCCTCAGGGTTTCAAGAAGAGGGTGTGTGCCTTTCCGAGTCCCTTGATAGAATCATTGGGGGAAAATAAAAGGTTGCCTGTGAAGTGGGCCCTTTTTGCCTACCCCTTCCTCCTGCTAAAATTGAAAACTCTCAGGTGTCCAATTTTTAGTGTTCCTAGGTTGGCTAAGGGAGTAGCTTTCTTCAAGATCCAAATAAGGAACCATCACCCACGCAGAACAAAAAGCAAACAGAGAATCTCACAGTGGAATCAGGACTTTGGCTTCTCAACATTTCCCCATTTTATAGCTTCCTTATGTTTTCAGATTCTTTTTTTGGCTTCCTCAGTCAGCACACTCCCTGCATAGCTAAGTCCAACACAGTGGGTAACAGATCATCCATCTTGGAGCCTGGATCTTTAAAGAAAAATCACACAGAACACATACACATATGTACGGAACACCGTCTAGGTTTAATTACTAGAATCTTGCCAAGTGATTGGGGAAGCTGAATATGGTTGTCGACATGTATGCTCTACTTCTCGTGAATCTAAGAAGACTATCCTTGTTTTTCCTAAATTCTAAATCCAAACTTCCAATACAGTTTGTCCCTTTTGCTGCTATGCTGGTGAGCCTCTTAGCATAACTGGGGTGTGGGCTGAAACTATGGAATCATGGATTTTCTGAATGTTAGAAAGGACCTAAGAAAGTATCCAGTCCAAACACCTCACCTGTCAGGTGAGACAGGACAAAGGGGCCATAGGTAACAAGACCAATGGCCAGCCTGTTTCTGCCATATTCCTTCAAGCACAGTCCCATATTTCAGAGGACATCTAGCACTCTGCCATAACGCCCCCCAGTAGGGAACTGATGCCTGAAAAGTGATTTATATAAACTGAAACTTCCTTTTCACGCTCCCCAATAGGGATGAACAAGGAAGTACCCATGGGAGAGGTAACCTATTCACTTAATTTTTTTTTTTTTAAATAATTTTTATTTTTATTTATTTATGGCTGTGTTGGGTCTTCGTTTCTGTGCGAGGGGTTTCTCTAGTTGTGGCAAGCGGGGGCCACTCTTCATCGCGGTGCGCGGGCCTCTCACTATCGCGGCCTCTCTTGTTGCGGAGCACAGGCTCCAGACGCGCAGGCTCAGTAATTGCGGCTCACGGGCCGAGTTGCTCCGCGGCATGTGGGATCTTCCCAGACCAGGGCACGAACCCGTGTCCCCTGCATCGGCAGGCAGATTCTCAACCACTGCGCCACCAGGGAAGCCCTATTCACTTAATTTTTGAGGCTAAAATGCAGATTGCTAATATCAACACAGGTCCACAGAGATTTAATAGAGGGATGGCTGAAGGGGAGGAGAAAACAGAGAAGTGAAGAAGCAGAAGGGCAGTGGATGAGGAGGAGGAGAAAGCAAGGAGGGTTGAGGGACAGTCTACTTACAGCTCAGGACCTGGGTTGGCCCCGGGAAAGGCCTCCAAGGGAAAAGGTCCCAGCTTCTCCTCCAACCTGAGCACCCCCCAATATGCAAAACTCCTTGGCTCAGGCTGAAGTCAGAACTGGTCTGGTTTCCTCCCCGTGTTTAGAACCCCTGCTATTTGGGCAGAACTCTTGGTCCTATAAACTAGGAGTCAGTCATCAGTAACTAGAGAGAGAAGTAGCCTCAACACCGGGACACAAGCCAACTGTTGTTTAAAATTTCACAGCAAATCTACAAATTACATGTCCAGGTTGTGGGCCAACCTGACCTTTTCAAAAAAAAATATTGTATTACCTTGCTTTTTGTCAATTTCAATTTCACACCCTCCCCCCACTTCTCCCCTATCCCCGCATCACCTGAAGCCCTTTCAGAGACTCAGGGGTAATTGACCGTCTGAGATCTTGCTGGTCTCCCCAAGCCTGTTTATGGCACAAAGCAACAGGATTAAATGTGGCACATGGGCTATCATGGAATAACTTTTAATTGCTTAATTAAATCAGAGATTTAAAGAAGGAAGCATTCAAGAGTTTCCTTTGAACGAGAAATATAAGGATATGCCAAAATGGATGAGGTTACTAATCATCGGCAGAAAGCCCTTAATATTTACATATGATAAAAACGCAGGCCAGGACATTAAAAACAATAAGTACATTCTTTAAAATTTCAGTTCAGTATATTTATGAGCTTTCATTATCCAGGTAAGTCCTATAAAGGACATAGAAGACCTCAGTATCCAATTTAATTCAGATCAGCTTTAGACTAAAATAAAAGAACCACTGCACAGGACAAAGAAATTGCCACAAAACTGAGTTACTATAAATGTGTTCCCGTTTAAGTAAATGAGCCTGTAAAACAGGCCTTAGGAAAGTCTACGCTGTACACAGACTCAGGCACCTAAGTATACAGGTGACAATTAGCAAGCGTGAAAAGCTATGGTCATTTGCTAAATGTGTAAATCTGAAGGCAACCAAGTGAAAAGACCTAAAAAAAGGACACTGTTAAATCCATTTGTACATGGATTTAACAGTGAAGCATTTCATTCTTCATGTTTTTACTTGGTGTCTTGAAATAATCCCGTTTCCACTCACCCTCTTAGAAACTGTGCCCGCCTTATTTATTTATGAAGTCTGAAGGTTAGTCCTACCTGCTGAGACTAATTAGCCCTGTGCTTTGTATCCTATGCAATCCTGTCTGATTAAAGGTACACATTTGTTTTACTTCTTTTCAGGCTCCTTCTCACTCTACTTCTGATTTTCTGATTCATATTAAAGCTGGGAGTTAACAGTGATTCTCCTCCATAGCCCTCCCCCATGCCCCCACCACATTTTTATTTTGCCCACATCTTACTCTTTAGTGTGCAAATGTGGTTATGAATTTTTCTCCAGTGCAGGGGAATGCATTGGCCTTGTCAATCTCGGTATCATCATTTTTAGTAGTGTTCTTTCTGAGACCTTAGCCTATAAAACAGTTTTGCTGAAAACCCAAACTCTCTAAATATTACATTTAAATTTGCTTTCTTTTGGAAAGCTTAGGTGCTGATGGGCCAGCTGAAAAGCAGGTGAGATGTTTTTTTAAGGGATGGGTGAAATAATTTAGTTCATCATGGACTCCAGACCAACACTGTTCCAAAAAGACAATTTGCTAATTCTTACTGACTTCTTTTTTTCCTGGTTCTTTCTGTCCCCTTTCACCTTGTAGATTCCAGTCCACTTCTCATTGGATATTTGCAAGAAAATGAGTGTTCTTGCCCCATTTTCTAGGGACACCGTGTTTTGGGACCCAGGCCTTTCCCCCTTCGACATAATTTTCTTCCCCATTTTGTAGCAAATCAATCTGCTCCCCAGGAGAGAGCCTAAAAATCAACAAATACCTGCCTCAAACCTCAGGTTTTCCGTCTCCTCCCAGAGGTCTTCCAGCATCAGCTGGGTTAGCAATTTCCTGCCAGAGCCATCTACATCTTGATTATTTGGTCAGTCTTTCGGGCATTTCATTTCAGACCCCCTTCCAGAAAGACTCCAGACCCAATGATCCCAAGGGTTGGTGAACTTTCAGTTTTGTTTTCCCTGGCGGTGTTAACGCCCAAACTTTTCACCTCCGAAGTCAGAATGGACTTTGAATCCTAGCTTATTTCCTACCACCTCCAAAGTCAGTTTAAAAAAAAAAAAAACAACACTTTGCATTGAAAAGAATCATGTATTTTTCCTTAAGGATATTTTTAATGCCCTTGACAAACACTACAGTATTTGATTGTTTTTTGGATAAAAAGTCATCTTGGCATATTTATTCTAGTGAAACTTAAGATTTAATGAAATGATTCACTCTTAATAAACAAAAAAGGGGAGGGAAGACCTCGTGGGTTAATAGTTTCTTTCATTGCAGATAACCAGGAACTTTGCCCAGCCCTCCACTTCCCCAAGCTCTCTGAAAGTGGAGGGTTGATCTCTCTTTTTGACCACTTCTCTTACATCCCGCCCAAGGGTGGCTGATTCCATTGCTGGCTTAACCACTAAGCACCAGCCCGCACCCCTTCCCCACAATACTCTCCTCCTTTCCCCCGTCCTTAAGACTTATTTCTAATATTTCTAAAGTGCACTTTTTCTGGGCCTCACCCCATCCCCGCCCCCCAAGTGGGCTTTCCTTCCGCCTTCCTCGGCTCGGATTCCAGACGCGGTCGCCACCCCCTTACCCTCCTCTCCTACTCCGCATTGTCTTTCTGAAGCCACCCCCCTCCCGGAGCGAGTCCCCGTTCCCTCGCCCAGACTCCCAGGCTCGCACACACTCAGCGCAGGCCTCTCCCCCTGCACACTCCTCCCTCCGTCTCTCCCCCCCTCCCCCGCCCCTCTCCTCCTCCTCCTCCTCCTCGTCTCCCTCCTCCCTCTCCCGGCGCCCGAAAGGATCATTGTTAGCCGCCCCGCCCCGCCCACCCCGGCTGTTTATTTATGCAGACGTCACCGGGCCGGCCCCGCCCCCCGGCATCTCATTAAGCGAGTGTGTTCCTCTCTCCCTGTCAATAATCTCCGCTCCCAGACTACTCCGTTCCTCCGGATTTCGATCCCCCTTTTTCTATCTGTCAATCAGCGCCGCCTTTGAACTGAAAAGCTCTCAGTCTAACTTCAACTCACTCAAATCCGAGCGGCACGAGCTCCTCCTGTATCTTCGGCTTCCCCCCCCTTTGCTCTTTATATCTGACTTCTTGTTGTTGTTGGTGTGTGTGTTTTTTTTTACCCCCCTTTTTTTATTTATTATTTTTTTGCACATTGATCGGATCCTTGGGAACGAGAGAAAAAAGAAACCCAAACTCACGCGTGCAGAAGATCTCCCCCCCTTCCCCTCCCCTCCTCCCTCTTTCCCCTCCCCAGGAGAAAAAGACCCCAAAGCAGAAAAAAGTTCACCTTGGACTCGTCTTTTTCTTGCAGTATTTTTCTGGGGGGGGGGGCAAAACTTTTTAGGTTTTTTTTTTTTTTTTTGGCTTTTCTTCCTCCTTCATTTTTCTTCCAAAATTGCTGCTGGTGGGTGAAAAAAATGCCGCAGCTGAACGGCGGTGGAGGAGATGACCTAGGCGCCAACGACGAACTGATTTCCTTCAAAGACGAGGGCGAGCAAGAGGAGAAGAGCTCCGAAAACTCCTCGGCAGAGAGGGATTTAGCTGATGTCAAATCGTCTCTAGTCAATGAATCAGAAACGAATCAAAACAGCTCCTCCGATTCCGAGGTAGGAAAAGCCCCTCGGGCTGGTGGGGTTCTTAATCTATTTCCTGGGCTTGGCAAATGTTGCTTAAAGGGGAGAAATCGGGGCTGGGGGCGGCGGCGGGGCGCCGCGGGGCCGGGCGGGCGGCGTGTGCGTGTGGTGCCACCATTGCAAAAACTTGTAACCCTGTTTTTCTCTCCCACCCCAAACCCCCCCACCTCGCTGATTCTTTTTCTCCCCCTTTTCCCCCCTCTGCGTGGCGTTTGCCCCTCGCCCTCCCCACCTCCACCCCTCCGGGAAGGCGGAAAGACGGCCTCCGCCTCGCTCCGAAAGTTTCCGAGATAAATCCCGGGAAAGTTTGGAAGAAGGTGAGTACGCCCCGCGCGCCCCGCAGCCGCCGGGAGCTGTCCCCCGGGCCCGCCGCGCCGCGCGCCCGGGCCCTGCGCCCCGCTCGGCCGGGCCTTGCGTCGGCCCGGCCGGGGCGTCCAGCCACTTGGGGCACTTTCTAAAAAGTTTCTCCTCGCTCTCTCCCGCTCCGCGCGGCCGCCGCCGTCCCCTCGCTGCCCCGCCATGTTAGCGGCCAAGAGGCAAGATGGAGGGCTCTTTAAGGGGCCACCGTATCCCGGCTACCCTTTCATCATGATCCCCGACCTGACGAGCCCCTACCTCCCCAACGGATCGCTCTCGCCCACCGCCCGAACCGTAAGTGCCTCCGCGCGCGGCCCCCGCCCGCTGCCCGCCCGCCCTTGCCTCCCGCCCGGCCCCGCATGCGGCCCCTGCCCTGCTCCCTCCCTCCCTCTCCCCTCCCTCCTCGCCTCCTCCCCTCCCCGCCTCCCCTCCCCCTCTCGTGGCCCAGGCAGCCCGAAACTCTCCAAACTTTTCTGCCTTTTGTGGACTGGATTTGTTTGCACTTCGCCATGTTCTTGCTTTCAGTTTGTTGCCTCGTGATGTTGGGGAGACTTCTCTTTCCAAGCAGGGCTTTGTTGGTTGGGGGGGGGAATCAGAAGAACTTTTTTTTGCGCTCTGATTCCCCCCGCCCCCTTTGGTGGTGGTGTTTGTTTCTTCACCCTGGGAAGATGCCTGTGTGGCTCTTTCTTTTCTCCCTCTCCCTCTCTCTCTCTTCCTTCCCTCTTCTGTGGCGTCTTGGGCTTTCCCCGGTTAACCCCTTGGCTGCCGCTGCCGGGGACTGAGTGAATGGGCTGCGCCCGACGCGCGGGGTAGAGTGGATTGTCCTCCAGGCGTTGGACTTGAGAACTAGCGGGCGCGCGGAGCCCGGGGCCTTGGAGAAGCGCCTCGCCTTTCTCTTTCGGCCGCTTATTTGTTTAGCTTTCTAGTGGCGATGGCTGGCTCTCAGCCCTCCTTCCCTTTTCCCCTGGAAGGTCACGCTTCCAAGATTGGTTCCACTGCAAACTTGGGGGCTCTGGGCTTCCTTTTCTGGGGCCACCCCGCAGGGCCGCGAGCGCCCTGGGCGCCGTGGCGGGCTCGGCTGCCCGGCGCGCTGGCTGCGGGCTCTCCCGGGCCGCGCGGGGTGGAGAGGCCCCTGTGGCCGCGGGTTTTGGTTTGTATGCAGCCGGGATGGCCTCCTCCGAGCGGACTTGGATGTATTTCTAGGGAATTTTGGTGCCTTGGGATTTATAGCGGGATCTGCGCTCGTCAGCTTCCGAGAAGGCCCTCAGTGGGCCCTGGGGGGCCAGAGACCAGGTTGTGCGGGGCCCAAGGGTGTATAGAGGGTGAGGGAGGCCGAGGGCTCCTTTCCTTCAAAGGATTGGGCTGCTGATCGCGGGCCACCAACTTTGGGGGCTCCAGGGCGGCGCGGGGTGCCAGGCTCCGGGGGGGGCGCTTCCCGCGGCGTGCGTCCCGCGCCCCCCCCCCGTGACATTTGTGAATAAGGCTCACCCTCTTCCCCGACAGGCCTCTGCCCCCTGCCCTCGCCCTGAACCCCCTCCCCCCATGCCACCCTCCTCTAAAAACCCTGGATTACGAATCTCTAGACGCAATCTCTAAACGTTTGTGCCCGGCTTCTCGGAATTGTCATTTTGCACCCTCTCTGGTTTGGTCCCCCTACCTCTTATTTACACTCACTACTTCTGTTTTCTTTTCTTTTTCGGTAACTCGAGATAGCAATTTGAAATAGTGCACCCACTGTTCAGCAGCCGTGGATTCGGTGCTTATGGCCGAGGGCTTGCCGGACGGGAGTCGATCAGATCTACAAGTGTTTTTAAGCATTAAAATATTAACTATCAGGTTTGACTTGTTTTTTTGGGCCCTGGCAAAAATGGCAAGGGCATGCTAGACCGGTCATTTTTTATGGCTAGGACAGAGAAATAATTATTACCCTCCCTCCCCCTCCCGCGCGCCCAGGCTTCTGCATGCTTGGGAAGCTGGGAGAGTGTTTCAGCTCGACCTCCTCCTGCAGGGCCAGCTCTTTCAGGCGGCGGGGGCCGGGCAGTGGGGTTGCAGCTGTAGGGGAAACATAGTCCGGTTACGTTGTATTTTTCTTGGGAGCCTGTGGACATCCTGAACCGGGAGTATTCGGCTCAGAATCGGATAGTTTGTGTAATAACCAAGCCGACCAAGCGACATTACGAAGTAACCCTGAGAATTTCTTAGTCTCCTCCCCTCCCCCTACGATGGAAGCCTCTCTGGTATTATTTTAAAATCCACTTAGCCATCTGAAAGGCCATCTGAATATTGAGCTTTGATGGCGGCCTTGCTGGCCTTCTTGACTCTTTGCAAACTCCTGTCTGTGACCGCTGGCAGTCTTGCCGCAGGATCTCCTGAAACTCCAACAGTTGTGTTGCGCTGTAATTAGGAAACAGGGAAATTGTTAAAGGTAAATAAATGATTTCCCAGTGCGAAAAGGATGGCTCCCAACAACCCGTCCCCTTTGTGGGCACTGTAGGAATACTCGGCGTCTAGTTATTTTAATTGTGGACATAGCGGGTGGCCTGATGCTGTGACATCAGATGGAGTCTGAGAAGACATTTCTGAACTCAGGAGGCAGTTTTAGTATTTGCGTGTCAAACACCAACAGACATCTCTAGTGTGCACAGGCCCTTCCTCCTCCTATCTGTTACCTGGGTTAGCTGATGTGCTACAGAATTAAGGTTATTTATTTAAGCCGGTAAGTAGAGCCATGGAAATGAGGCTGAGAGGCTGTTGTGTGTCACTCCTGACCTCTCCGATCAGAGGGCCGGCTTGCAATTCCAGATTTGATACAGCTGCCGAAGGAATCTATAGGCAAGATAGCAGTCTTTTCATGCTCATCTGAAATTCTTAGTGCTTCATAGAGTGTGTTTTTGAGGGCAAGGTGTAAAGACAAATTAGCTGTATGTTCTGTTCTCTTCCGGACCCTCCTTGGTGGTGGTGTTCTTTTGCTACATATTTCTGTTAACTTATGAGTGTACCTGTAAGCAGTTGCATCCTTTAAAAAGCAAACTCTATGGATTCCTGATTTCTGCTTTTCTTTTTAAGAACGTAAAGAATTAAGGAGTATCATTAAATGGGTTTGTGATGAATAATATTTTATCTCAAGAATAATGCTTTAATTGCTGGAGACGCCATAAAGCTTGATAGTAATAATTTTATTTTAAAATGACAAAAGATTTCTGCATCACATTAATTTAGCCTTTGATACAGTAATAGGAACAGCTTTTAAAAAGATTTGAGTACAAAAAAGCATTAAGGTGAGAGGTCTGGTTAAGTAGATGGGAGGTGATAGAACTGCAAATATTAGAATTGTGGTAACATTTGTATATACCAAAGATAAGAATACTGTTACCATATTAAAGTAGATAGGAAAGAGTAGTTTTACGTTTCTTTTTCCCTCCTGCCAAATTAGAATATGGGATATGGTGGCAGAAATTCCAGTTAGGTTTGAAATTCTTTTTAAGGGGTTGATTATTAGAGCTTTCGCATCTTCTTTGATCCAAAGTTATTTGCTTTTCAGCTGAAGCTGTTTGCTACTAGGTTGAACAAATAAATAAGCAGCATCTTGAATTCATTTTTGAACTTGGAATCCAGTATTTAAAGGAAACCAAGAGGGGCCTATTCATTGGGGTTTTATTTAGCCGGGCAGCAACTTCTCTTTCTGCCTGGTGAAAAATGGATGTTTTCTCCTCGCTCAAACAGCGTAATCCTTTCTAATACAAAAGATTTAGACCTCGGAGTGTGAAGGGTTAATGGTGGTCCTTCCCCATTGTCCTCCTACCCCCCACCTTCACCCCTGATTGTTTTGACAACACTTTTCAAAGTGTGACATTCCAAGCCCCTACATAACAATGCAATATTACTGTAATTACACAGGTCATTACATTTTAAATAGAGAACAATAAAATGCTTATCGCCCTGAAAAAGAACAGGTGTTCTTGCCCTTCTTTGGTATTTATGCTAATTGTTTTTCATCTCCTTCAGAAATATTTATGGCAAACATGTTTAGGTTTCAGTCTCAATGCAAAGTATTAATTCCGTGGTAATCTTTATAGGTTGGGGTTTAATGTCTGCAGTTTGGGTTATGGGCTCAACATTCACCCAATAAGTCATATTTTAATGATTATAAATTTAATATGCCAGTGCTTTGCAGTTTGTTGAAATGAAAGCTTTCTGAAACCCCAGAAACAAACTATGAGGCAGTCGGGAGCCTGGAGTGTTTATCTGGAAGAAGTGTTTTTGGAAACTTTTGACTGCTGAAGGGAAGTAGCTTTCACTGATGCCCCCTATCTGATTGAGAAGAGATTTGGAGGAAAACAATCCCCGCTCTGGCTAGGAGTTTTCCACCTTGATTTTAATTTTACTGATATGGATTTCATTTAGGGTCCCTGCTGGAAGCTGGTCAGCTTTCTGTTTCTTAGCAAGCTGTGAAAAAGTTACAGGAAGGTTTCCGGGGGCTGGCAGATCAAGAATGCTGTTCTGTTAGCAGCGCAGGATAACTGCAGTTCTGCACTCTATTAAAAAAATATTTGCTTTAGAAAACCAGCATTTTAATAGTTGCACCAGAGGCTGTGCTTTTAAAGATTACAGTAGAAGTCTTTCCAGGTTTTGAATGCCTCGTCACATCCCACGAGGTGCCTGCGTGCATGCGAAAAGCGCCTAGATTTCTTGGTGGAGAAATGTTGGTGCAACTTCTCTTACACATGCACAGGGGGTAAACTAGAAGGTATCTAAGAGGATTTTACATTTTGTCAGATGTTTCACAACAGGGGCCCCCGAATCACATTAAAAATGCACTGCAGAGAAAGGACAGCTGCAAATTTTTGTGTGGACGTGTGTTTCTGGACCATGACTAAAACTCCGAGGACCTTTTCCCCAGCTGTCTGGAAGTTCTGTGGAAGTTGGTTTATTGGCAGTGAAGTCTGAGGCAACCTGGATTTAGCAGAGGCTCTCTCCTACACAGGAAATAGATGACATTATATTGGGGGAAGGGACAAAACTTCAGGCAAGGAGTGATTTACTCCTTTTTTGTTTTTTTAAACCATGGCGTTGCCAAATAAATAAGCACTTTCCAGGGAAGTAGGTGTAAGCTTTTTAGTCTTGGTGAGTGGAATTAGATAATATCTTTAACCACATTTATAACTGTTTCGAGGTGACACATTTCAGAAGTTTTGAGAAGGAGCGGGGTGAATCAAATCCTTGAGGCTTTTATTTTTGAAGGGGGTGTGTGTTGTGGGCGTCTGAGTTTCTGCTGGGAGTGGATATTGGCAACGGTGTAAGTAAATCTTCAGCTCTGACTTATAATTGAGCACGTTTGTGAAGGAAATGGTTAATTTTACAACCAAAGGCAAACTTGCACCTCGACAGGTCTGCTGAAAGAAATGTGCCCCAGTCCTTTGCTGGCAAGTGCCACCAGGTCATAAATCCACAGGCTTTATTTACAGCCCATAACACTTATGAATGTTAAGATATTTGACGCCACGTTGGCCTTATAATATTCGAGGTCCGCAGACACTGGCAGTAGCTCAGATTTCTCTCACTAATTATAAGCAATGAGATGGGGGTGGGGTGTGGAGAGCCCTTCGCAAAAGCTGCCCTCTCCCCTCCTCTGACCCCCATGCCTACAATCTGAGCTTACTGAGACAGGCACCCCCTCCTCCTTTGGCAGCTGACTTGTACTTTTCCTCCAGGCTATTGTTACACACATTTATAAAGAGCACTTTCAGTAATGGAAATTCAGTTGGGTGGGTGGGAGAGGCTCGGCACAAATGCCTTTTTTCAAAAGCAAAGTTGCTCTAGGTGTTTGCATCTCTTTTCCTTTTCTTCTGGCTTCTCCCTTTTTTCCTTTCTTTCTTGCCTTTTTTTTTTTTTTTTGAGACCCTCTTGCCTATATTGTGCATATTTCCCAGAATACTTAAAGAAACCTGATATGGGAGACGGGTCTTTAATTTATACGAAGGGAACGTACACACATTGCATAGTGCGCTAGTTAACGTGAGGGTTTAAAAAAAAAAAAGTGCCATAGAGTGAGGAGAGTTGATTAAAAGAATTAATAGATGAGAAAAAAAACATCCAGATTTACCTTGCGAGTGGGAAGGCCATTCATTTGGGGAAAGTGCGCTGGTATCTGGGGGAGGAAGCACAGAAAAGTAGCAGGGGAGGAAGAATAAATGCTTGCCTGAGAAAGATTAGAAAAGTATAAGAAGATGGGACAGAGGTTTGGGCCTGAGGAAATGGCTTGATTGAAATTAGGGATTAGAAGTTTCTTATGAGAGGTAGAAATACCATGGGTGGGGGGTGGCTACTTAAAACTATATGGCTCTGCTCAGTAAAAACTGGTCCCAATCCACTTTTCACCCAAAGAGCTCTATCCAGCAGCAGATAGTATTTCATGTAAGTTATTGTGTGAGGAGCTGGGGATGGGGCATCTGTGGTCAAGACCCCGATGTGACAGAGAAGGCCAATTAGCCTCCTGATTTTAATTCATTCTTAAAAAAGTGGGCTTTCTAGTGTGTGTGTTACAAACTGACCACCTGGTAAAGGGGGAGTGGGATTCTGAGGTGTGTGGGTAACTGTTGAGGGGGGTGGGAGCTGATCGCACTGTCCTTGCAGGCCGGATCCTTCCTTCCATCCAACCCAGACTTCAAGACAAGAGGCCGAAAGGTTTTATTTTCTAATCAATGGAATGCAGAAACTTACTAGCCCTCAGGGACAGATATGAATCCCTTAACAGCTCATTACAAAGATGGGGCTGTGGGATCTTTGAACGGGTTATCAGCCCTGGTGTTCTTCGGTTTTCCCAGGATAGGTTTTTTCTTCCTTGGGCACATCTGATTTCAGGCTGGTAATTCGTCTGTAATATTTTATTCTTTTCTTTTTTTTATTTTTGGTCATGAAGTAGCTCCAAACAGCTCGATCTACAGGGGGAAGGAATAGTTATTAGTGGGATCAGCTCTGAAGGAGTTAAAATTGCTTGCTAAAGTTTGGCATCATGAAAATAAATTTGAGGCCTGGTAGACATTAGTAAGGCACAGCACATTTACAGAGCTTAATTAGTACGAACTGTAATTGTTCATGGTCTGCCAGAAGAAGTAATGTTCAGGAAAAGTGGAGTCCTTCTCTTGCAGTCTTTAGTTTGAAACCGATAAATCACTTGCATATTTGTGTAGTGATTCAAATGGAGCTAAGACCTCTCCCATCCCAACATGTGGTAAATTGTAAAGTCAATGAATTGCAGATGTAGGCTACAGTGAGATTCTCTAAGAAAATGCAGAATGAATGGGAAAGAGTGATGCTATAAATATTTACTGAGAAGAAAACTAGGTTCTTGCGTGCTGGACCAATTATGATGTACTAAATATATTAGCAAAATGCTTAAAAAATCGAGAGGATTTGTGTGGGTCTTTGGGTGGGTTGGTTGGTTTGGGAAAGTGAAATAAAAGGCACTATGTTATTGTCGTGTCAGTTTTATTAAGCCTGAATCACAATGGCATACCCAGGGAAGGACACATGAAACCCACATTAATGCAAATTAATTCGTTATGAGTTGCAGCGCTGTGACTGCTAAGTGGAGTAATGATGGGGTATCATTTTAAGAGTGTTTAGTGTAGCAACTTCTAATGAAAAATGCTGTGTTAGGAACATGTCTCAGCACTTTAGCCCACGTGTTTTTATATGCTGGAAATGTGTTTTGGACAAGAGCAGGAAACTTGCTTCACTTTATTCTCCCCTCCCCCAAACAGTTTAAGAAATGTAATTATGTTTTGATGTTTCAAGAAAATCATCTAATTTTCCCTCAAAAAAACCAATCCAAAAATGCCCATCACCATAACCAAGTTCAACTTCCACATTTCTTTCTTTCTTTTTTTTTTTTTTTTTGCAAGAGACTGCAGCACAAAGTGGAAAAACAATGAATGTAACATCCCCCCATAGACCAATAGATACAACTTTATTGAAGTGATTTCCCCCCCTTTTTTTTTCTTCTTAGAGGATTTTGGTCTCAGGCAGTGTTGCAAGTCAATACTTCTTTCCCCAAATGTGAGTAGGTGGATGTGTATGAAAGCTGTAAAAGTTAATGATCGTTCTCTGACTCATAGCTGATGGTTTCAGGTTGAGGAAAAGAAAAGAAAAAATTAATGAGGGTAAATAGACATTTGATGGAACGTTGAGACAGTAGGAGAGATTGTTCCTGTGTCTAAAGGCATGTGTTTTGTTGCAGCAGAATTTCTGAAGGAGAATGCCAGGAAGTGAAAAGGGGTTGCCTTTGTTAAGTTGTTGTTGTAGGAGGGTACAGATGTTCCGCGTCTGGATCCTTGCAGGAATGTTTAAGCCTCCATACCTAGCAGTCAGTGCTGGCTTTGCCTTCCCTGTGGAAGTTAGAAGTCCCCTTGGCATCTTTTAAGGGGGCGGGCAGGCACCCAAAGGCCTGGTCAGAAGTTTATTTCCCACTAAATGTAAGAGGCTCCCAGCATAGGGCTGGGGGTGCTGTCTCTGTCCTGCAAAATGACTGGTGACTTAAGAAAAAGTCTTAGATATACTTAAGCCTCTATTCTGCCTTTTATGCTAATGACATGGAAATTAAACTTCAAGTGCCTCACGGTGGTAGCTACAGGGGAGAGGAAGGTGGACCAAAAAAAATCCCCCAAACCAAAACCGTTTAGGAAATGAATCTGAATTTCTTCTTCTTCTTTTTTTTTTTAAATAGGAAGCTTGGTGATTCATAAAACTGGAAATAAAGCAAATGCTCCCCGCTCTTCCCAATTTAGTGGAATGAATAGGCATACAAAATTAATCTTCATCCTACTGGAAGTTTAAAACCCAATGTAGTGTTCCAAGTTTTTTAGTCGCCTTTGAGGATGAGATCTCTGTGATTGAAAAAGCTGTTTCCCTTTTCTCCCCTCTCTGGGTATCTCTGATGTCTTGTATCTGAAACATCAAATTTAGGGCCAGTAGTAGTGATTAGAAATGAAATCAGAGAAATCAAGACAGGATTTCTTGATAAGGGAGGTGGTTGATCGTAAAATGTTGGTTTTTGAATTGCTGGAAAATGTAGGCAAGGCTGTGCTGAGCACCACCGCATCTCCATGGCTCTTCCTCTGGACCAGAGGGGGCTGGGTCACCGGGAGGTGTTCGAATGGGTGGTTGGGTGGGCTTGGCCACTGTAAACAAGCACACAGGAAGGGAAGGTTTGTTTTGTTGAGAGTTTCACAGGAAGGCATGACATGAAAAATACCTTGGAGTTCTCATTTGGTGCTGCTTCAGGATGCTTGGGGAGGGCCGGGGCAGGGGGGAACCACGTTGAGGGTGTGTTGCGGGCCCAGGGTACAAGAGCCACAGTTGCTGGATGCGGAAATGACGCGCAGTGCTGCAGGTGGCCAAGAGCAGGGGTGGTCCCAAGAGTCCAGGCCTGGGGGAAACTGGTTCTTAACTCAGATGAGCCTTAGATCGCCACCTAAGATCTCTCAAGCGCCCCTCATCTTCCAAAAGCAAACAAACAAACAAACAAAAGCACAAAGGGCCAACCCTCTCTTGCTCTTTCTTCTAGCTTTTTACGGAGATATAAATAAATTATTGTTCCAGTTTAGAATGCCAAGTTTTTACTGGGTCCTTGTATTTTATCATTGTCTTAAAAAGCTAGACTATAATGAACAAGGCATCTCTGTGTTTTACAGAGATGGAAAAAGCAGTGTTTAAAGGGTGTGTTTTAGAAAAGAGTATTTGGGAAAAGAGGGGGTGGGAACCCAAAGGAGAAACGGGAAAATTGTAAGTCTTCGTCGCTGTTGCTGGGGGAAGTTTAAGCTCAAAATCTCTCCAACACAGTGGGTACTGGCTGGGAGTGAAGAGCTGATTGGAGCTTGTACCGTGTGGATTTATGAGCTAGTGGCGGTTATTCTGTGTGCCTGGGTACCTGAGGAGGGGAGTTGCGTTACTTGGGGATGTTAGATTGGTGTGTGTGAAGGTGAAATTAACTTTGTCCTACCAGATTCTTAAGGACCTTGCAGCTGCATTTTTACTGTCTTTAATTGTAGCATTCTCTCTGGGCTTGTGTTGTTGTTTGGGTGGTGATGAACGTGAGGGTTAAGTGTGGAACCGGACAAATGGAAATTGAATTTGGATTAGCCACAGTTTCATTAATTTATTCAGAAGGCTGCGATTATATGAAATTTTGTTTCCACGACGTATACTTAAGTTATCAGGTGTCCATTCGATTTTAATTGATGATAGGAGATTTCTGTGGTTACCCTGAGTGCAAGATTGCCTTAGGGCTCTGCAAGGTTTGTGGGAAGAAAAGCTTGGACAAGTTTCCATTAAGCTCTGAATCAGGCAGTTGGAAAATCGCAGCCTAAAACCAGCTGAAAGGGGGGACGAGGTTTTAGTGTTGCCTTCTCTCCTGAGCAGGGGAGTCCCCCGCTCCGACAAGAGCTGCTCTCAGCCAAGAATTCCAAACTCGCAGAGGAAGCAGAGGAACCTATCCCTCGCACAAAAGTTGTTTTAACACAATGCAGAATTGTCACAGTAATTAGTGCGATCTCCGATTACTGACTGGCAGTTTTCACAAAAAGGACAGGGGGGCCAAGGGGGCAAATTCATCTGTCTTTTTCAGTGACTCACTTTGGATGAACTGCTCCTGAGTGTGTGTGTGCAGGGGGGGGGGGTGCTGTGTGCGTAGGGGGGCTTATCTCAGTGGCTCAGCCTTTATCTTTTGTTGTTTTAGGGAGTGTGATTCATTACTCTGCTTTGACAGGTAAAGGAATATATATATTTTTGGCCCACCTTTATTGTAACCCCTTTTAACTTTGATTACTATTATGTTTGGGAGCAAGCAGACTCCTAATATATATACAGGCAGTGTGTTTTTGTTTGTTCACTTGGAGCAGATACAGTGATCTCAGAACCCACTATATCCCCAACTGGGAACAGTACAGCCTTATCCCATGAGCAGTATGCATTTAGGCTATTTAAAAAATTTCATTACTACGGGGTTGCGTTTAGTTTGAGTTGGTTCAGAAGTTCTTATGTGAATTTCTTTTTTTTTTCCCCCAAAATAAAAACCTGTATAAACTGAATAATTTTTCTTGCAGGGAGCAAGATACAAAATAATGGGGTCTAAAGAACGGCTATACAGGAAGGTTCTGGTAATAGTAATCGTACAGTGGTAGTAATGGCAATAGTTTGCTATAGTAATACAGATCTGTGTTTGGAAATGTAACTGATTTGCTTATTGCTGCGAGGGAGATGGGCAGTGATTTCATAGGACCGTGTGATTCTTCATCATTTGTTCGTTTATGGCCAATTAAAATGCATTTTCAGATATTGTTGAGACCTTTTAGTGTTTGTTGTATTGTTTATAAAATAAGTCAGCAGGTGGTGTTTGTTCTCCCAATTGGTAGGAGCCCAAGATTAATAAGTACTATTTGGGAAGAGAAGAATTTGGAGAGGCCTCTTGGTATTCCTTTTTATTTGGGGCTACCCATTTCTTTGATGGTAGATCTATAGGGCTTCAGAGG
Source organism: Eschrichtius robustus (assembly GCF_028021215.1). Taxonomy (NCBI): domain Eukaryota; kingdom Metazoa; phylum Chordata; class Mammalia; order Artiodactyla; family Eschrichtiidae; genus Eschrichtius; species Eschrichtius robustus. Next base: position 122,185,927 of record NC_090830.1, read on the forward strand.
GAAAGGCCCAGGAGAGACTTTAGCCTTGTGCTGTGGAAAGTCTGGGTGAACCAGGGATGTACCTTCACCCAGGGGCCCCCAAAGAGGTGGTCTTTAGAAAACTCAGTGGCTCTTCGGCACTGGTTGGCTCCTTCTTTGGGGAAGTGTGGATTCCTAGAGTGCGTGCGGGCTTCAGAGCTGTCCTGAGCCGTCCTGGGACTGATAGCTTAGTCATTGCGAAAGAATGTATAAGGCATCGAGTGGCCCCTGAATTCTGCCTGCCACATTTGTTTTCCCCAAAATAGAATTGTGTTTGAGGGTGAGAGCCTAGTTCTGAGAACTCTGGGGGGCTTGTACCTTTGCAGCCTTGTGGCTTCTCACATCCTTTCTCTCCCCAGTCTTTCCCTCTTGCCTACGTGTCGCAATTCTGATGATGTTTGCAACACACAGTTAATTTTTCTGCAGCATCTTGCTCAGCACACTGGCTTCCTTTATGTCTTAATGGGCGTCCGTCTTTCCTTTTCATGTCATTGATCCTCGCTCCTGGCCCCATCCACCCCCCTTTTGCTTATTGAATAGGTGCTTTTTTTTTTTTAAACTAGATTATTATGAGCATCTTATTTATAGCAACAAATAAAAATACAGAGGTCTTGATTGAATGCCAAGGCTGCAGTTCAATCTAGGAAGGTTTGTCTGCTATTCATAAACTGCTTAAGATGTTTTGTTGTAGTTTGTGACATAAGCAGAACGCTTTGATTTGGTTTCTTTCTACAGCTCCATTTTCAGTCCGGGAGCACACATTACTCTGCGTACAAAACGATTGAACACCAGATTGCAATTCAGGTAGGACATGCAAGAGATCCCGAAGCTTGATTTGTCAATGTGTAGGTCTCTTGTGTCTCTTATTCTCCACCCCTCCCCCTGACCTAGGTGATGATGATGGTGACGATGATGGCGGTGTGGTGGTGGTTGATTCTTCGGGGGAGGTGGGAAGCAAAGAAGAAACAAGAGCAGAAGAAATGCTGCTAAAATGATTTAAAGATAGGGAAAGAAGGAGAAGCCTGTGTTTTTTTGTTAAGAGCATCTTGATCAGGCATGATGGGCACACAGACCCCCTAGCTTGGCTACTGTTTTTTTGCTTCAGGAGGGGTCTTAAATTGGGAGTCACATGAGGTGACAGAATGTGAATGGGAAGAATTAAGGGGGGTGAGATGGGAGAGGGGGCCGTGTGACAGCCAGAGAGTTGTTTCCGGTGGATCAAAATCATGTTAAGTGGTGCTAAGAATATCACTTTTGACCTGATTGTTCTGAAATGTTGATTTCTCTCGGACTTGTTGATACATGACACTGGAAGTGCTGGGAGGGAAAGGCGACGGATCCCAGCTTCTGATGAGTGTCCTGTTTCCTGCTCACGTAGTACTTCCATTCTCTTAAATCCAAAGGCTAAACAAATCACGGACTAATATAGACTCAGAGCTGAACTGATGCCAACAGAGTGCAGTAGTGAAGGGAGAGCAGACTAATACGATTTTCGTCTGTCTGCCTGGCCTGGCCAGGATGGATGGACCTCATGGTGTAACTAATGGTGCCGAAACTTCTTGAGTCCTCTGCTTCTGGGTTAACCCTTCAAGGAGAGGTTTTGAAACCCGCTGTTGGGGCATTCAAGTCTGGCTCTGGGGTCTTCTCTCCTTGGAAGCTGGTGTCGCTTGGTTATATCATTCCCATTCTTCCCTTGCTCCCTTTCTTGTGGTTAGCCCTTGCAGATAACTTGTGTGTGTGTATGTGGTCCACAGCCATATCGCATCTTTGTAGCTGTGCTGTTTCAAATCTGCCTCTGTCTGGAGAAGACTTTCCAGTAGCCCTTTGCCTCAGGTACATTGTGAATTATTACACCAGTGAAAAGCGGGACTCAGCAGACGTTGTTATTCGGTGGAGCCCCTAGTATTTTGTACTCATTTCAAGGTGACAGTGACTTATTTTAAAAATATTTTGATTCCTTCTGCAGTCGTGCTGCTGGTCCGTGTGTGTATTTTAGGGGAAAGTACGACTCTTGATAACGCTCCTCCACCCCCAGATTATTTCCAAGGCTGGTGTGTTTTTTTTGTTTTTGTTTTATTTTTTGGATGCGCTGCACAGCATGTGGGATCTTAGTTCCTCAACCAGGGATCGAACCCGTGCCCTGCCCCCCGCATTGGAATCATGGAGTCTTAACCACTGGACCGCCAGGGAAGTCCCCAAGGCTGGTGTTCTTGCTGGCACTCTCCCTGGGGGACCCTTCTTCCTTTGGATCAACAGCACAGTGAATGTTGCTCCCAGAAAAGGGTACAGACTCAGGGCTTGGTTGGAGAACAAGCCCAAACCCTAACTCTTGATGAATGGGTGATGAACAGTGTCCCGAGGCCTGCTACATCTTGTGGAGGGCTGGAAAATCCTGTTGCCTGGGGGATGGGGATTGTCAAGGTTGAATAGCGTCACGATCCCTATCTTGGAGTGGAAAGGCTGGCTGGGGCCATGTCACTGGGAGACCAGCCGAGCCCAGAGTAGCTGTTTTGTGTCTTTACACTCGTTGCTGAAGTGTCCCTTGTTAGGCCGAGCAGTTCGTCTTTCTCCAAACCACCTGGCACAGTGCGGGCCGTGTGAAGCGCTGTCTCAGGAGGGAGATGGAGTAAGTTACAGAGCTCATTGTCTGGAGGACTGAAAGCATTACTACTCGTCCATGAACAGGTAGTATTGTTCTCCTCTGCCTCTGTTTGTTAAGGCATGATGCCCATGTGGGCAAACAGAGAGATATTTTATTAGAGACCCAGCACCACCATGCTTTGAGGATTCATTCTCCCCCAATCTCTGCTAGACCAGGATGAGGTCAAGCCACATGGTACCTAGCTGTAATTTTAGTTTGACCATCAAAGGATAAATGGCGAAACAAAACGAAACGAAAGCAGCAAAGGGGAAAAAAAGAGGAAACCTCAGACACAATAAAATTGTTCCCAAGGCACATGGCAGCTCAGTAGCGACGTGAGGGTGAGAGGAGAGGGTGGCCCTGCTTTGGTGCAGAGTAGAGCGGATGTTTGCCCTCTGCCCCATTCTCCAGTTTAAGGCTTAGATGCAACGTGATTGTCAGGGCAGAATTTTCTTCCCTGGAAATTTAAAACGGTTTAACCTTAATAGGTACAGTATTTCAATCCGAGCTGAGCTGGTTGCTTTCCTAAGCTATATCCTGAAATAACCTAGAGCAGAATGACACCATGCATGCCATGAGATTCCTCCTCCTTTCCCTTCCCATGCCTCCTGTAATCTCAGGACTTGGCCAAGTGCAACGTTTATATGAATGGCTTGTGAGTGATTCTCTAGATGTGTCTGTCATGTTCTTCTAAAAGGTTTGGACGCAGTATCAATTGATGTGTTGGGATCTTCCTCACTTTTGACAATCTCCTAACTCCTCTCAGTTTTGAAGAGACAAGAGCAACACAAAAGCCATGTTTTCCCTAAATGGTTAACACAGTATAACTGGAATAAAAATTAAAAGGCCTTTTTCTTTTTTTTTAAAGACATAGATATTTAACTCTATTGACTTGTAGAGAGTTTTATTGAGATATAAGTACAGCACAGTGCACAGATCTTCAGTGGAGAGATGGATGAACTTCTACTTTTGTGAACATCCATGAAACCATCACCCAAATCAATATATAGAATGGGGTTGGAATGCTTTTTCTGTACAGGGCCAGATAATAAGTATTTTAGGCTTTGTAGGCCAAACAATCTCTGTGGCAGCCTCTCAATTCTGCCATTGTGTGTGAAAGCAGCCAAAAATAATACCTAAGGGAATAGGTATAGGTGTAGCTGGGTCCCAATAAAACTTTATTCATAAAAACAGATAGTGGCTGAATTTGGCTCATAGGCTGTAGTTTGCTGGGCCCCGAAAAGGAGTATTACCAATTCTCCTGGGGTCTCAACGTATTCAAAGCTTCCCCCGACTGCTGACAAAAATTCTCACCCTGGATTAGTTTCATCTATCACCATGGATTAGTTTTGCCTGTTTTTTAGCTTCTTAGCAATGGGATTGTGTAGAATATACTGTCTCATGTCGGGCCCTACTCAGCATTATGCGTGTGTTTCATCTCTGTTATTGCCTGCAGCATAGTTTGCTCCTTTTTACTGCCATGTACTATGCCACAATGCAGGTGTCCTTTCTGTGCTTTTGGATATTTGGATTGCTTCCAGTTTCCTGCTACTATGAGTATAAGGCCCTAGTAACATTCTCACCCACATCTTTTGGAGGAATACATGTGTTGGATTCTGTTGTTCATACTCAGGAGTCGACTGGGAGAGTGATATGTGTGTTTAGCTTGCATTGCCCTTTTGAGAGAGACTTGAACACTGGATTTCAAATGATATCTTTTGAAATGCACCAGCATAGTGGTTGTTGGGTGTGTGAGTGACACACAGGAGGCAGAGCAGTAAAAAGATCTGGGTGGGATCAGAGGCCAGTTTGCCCAAGCTCCGGTGCACGCCCCTTCACGCACTGCTTTGCTTTCTGGCCCCAGTGGGAGCTCCTCCCACTGGAGCCTGTTTCTGGGAACTCCTCCCACTGTCTCCATTAACCCGGAAGAGATCCTGCAGGCTGAGCGCAGAGGTGGACCCACTTTGCAGATGCCTCCCAGGGGTGCCCTGCAGGTGATTGTGGATAAACGTTTAAGCACTATCCCCACTACCTCCCTGAAGAGAGCTCTTCCCACACTCCTTCCAACCGCAAGAGCAGGGTTGGAATCAAGGTCAAGATCCACAGAAGATGTTTCCCTTGGTTTTCAGAAGGGCTACTTCAGAACCAATTAAGCCTTTGTTTTAAGAGTATTTTGGCCAAAGGTTGATGTTTTAACACCAAGTCAGATGTGATTTAGGAAAAAAAAACTCCACACGCAGCAAAAACAAACTGTGTAGACCTTTCTTGGTTGTTTTTCTTTTCAGATGTGAAGTGGTTTGTGTGTGTGTGTGTCTGTGTGTGCGTGCACAAAGACAACTAGGAGAGGATCCAGAAGAAATGGACCATTTTATTTGTTTACACAGCTGAGCGGTGGAGATTTTGTAGTGGGTGTTGCTTTCCCTTTCATCTTCAGGCTTGCAAGCTTCCATCTGAGTTCTCCCAGCCCATACCATTCTGCTTGGTCTTAGAACTCATCCGCCATGATTCAGTACGGCCTGAGGACCTTCCTCCAGGGTCTGGGTGCTTTGTGGAGCCAGCGAGAGAAGGATACAATTTGGAGAGTGTCCTGTCCCCTCTTGGTCCTTTATTATTGAATGTGAACTTGACACTGAGTCTTGTCTGGAGTCTTAACATTGTTAAGATTCCTGAGGTGCTATGGCTCAGGGTCCATCTCTTTGCCCCGGTAGATCCTTGGTGTTTGTGATAAAAATGTCCAGAGAATTGTACCAGCAGGTTTGGGCAGGATGTTTGAGGGTGCCTGGCTTTTCCCTAGTTCATGTTTCGGATGGTCGTCTCTTGTGTTCTGGGCCCTCCCTTGCTCCACAAGTTCCCTGGCCTTTCAGGTTTCGTGAGGATTTGCTGTCTCCATTGAGGAGCAGATCTGGGCTAAGGGGGAGAACTCCCAGAAGCCAGTTCTTCATACAGTTCTTTAGTCCCATCACCAGACTGGCTGTGAGATTTCATGTCCACTTTCCACAGAGAATGCAGTGTGTGTGTGTGTGTGTGTGTGTGTGTGTGTGTGTATGTATGTATGTGAGAGAGAGACAGACAGGCACAGATGTCATTTCGCTAGAGTAGTTTGACAAAGCCTCTGGGTGCCAGTTAACGTATTCAAAAGGTTCACTCACTTGCTATAGTGGTGCGTTTTAGCCTAATTGTCTAATTTAAGTGCATACCTCAGAATGCTTGTTCATTCATTCAAAAATATTTATTGTGTGTCTAGTGTGTGCCAGGCCCCTGGGGAGTTCATCAGTGAGCAAAACGTATCGAGGGAGCTTCAGTTTTGGTGATGTTTTGGATGCTGATTTATAAGCACCCCACCCGCCTTGGTCTGACTGAGTAGGTTTTGGATACAGTCCGGGAGTTTGCATTTTTAATCAGGGTTCTGATTTTTGCCTACTGAAGTTTTGGAACTGTTGCCCCAGAGGCTTCTGAAATCAGTCAATTGATCACTTATCGGCTGCTCAGTCATTTTCGCTTGCTGAGTAAAAATTAAGGGCTGGAAGTACTTGAGAGGGGGATAACTTTTTCTCATTTTGAGTGAGAAACTAGACTGCCCTTAGGTTCTGATGAGCTTCTGAGGCCTTTCCTTCTCCCTGGTTATGGGAGGAGAGCCAGATACTTTTGTAAGGCTCAAGAAGAGGGATTTCTTTGTTTATGAAAGAGTGGCTTGGGCAGTGATGTGCTTGGTCTTAGGGGTCAGAGGCAATAACAACAGCTGATAGTAGTAGCAGCTTCTCATTGAATTCTCCCAACGCATTGGGTCTGGTGTTAAGTGCTGTATGTGAATTCTTTACTGATTCTTCATAACAACGCAGAAGGAAACCCAAATGGTGTAGCTACTCTTACCGCCATTATCCCCATTTTGTGAATCAGGAAATGGAGACTCAAATACGCAAGATATTTTGCACATGGTCAAGGAATTAGGATTCAAAACTGGGCTGGAGAGAGCCTGTACTACACAGCCTCATGCTGACTACTGTCTGCTCAGAATATAAGCTTAGCAGGGTCTGGGGGTTCCTAAAGCGATGGCGACTAACCAGCTCTCTGGGGTCTGTACAAAAGAACCACCTGGGAGCCGCTCAAAAATACAGAATCCTGGGTTTTAACCCCTTGGAGATTCTCATTCATCAGGACTAGGTCTATGTTTCACAGATTTGAGCAAGCATCACCTAGAAAGTGCCTGGTGGGTTTGTTGTGATGCACATTGTGGCCCCAGCAGAGTTTCAGGTTCTGGGTAGGTCCCGCCATTTGCAGCTTTAACAAATTTTCAGGTAATATTGATGCCGCTTCTGTGGCCGGTGGGCAAGGGCAGTATTTCCCAACTCTGGCTGCACATTACAATCCCCAGGGGAGCATTAAAGACAATGCACCGGCCTAGGGGGATGCTGGAATCTGAACCCCGTCCCACTCTGGATGATTCTGATGCATGTAGCTTCATGAGAACAACTGCTGTAAGATCTTTTGTTTGTTGGCTTATTTTGGCTTGACTCTTTCCCTGGGGGAGAAGACTGGTTGCATTCGGAGTTCTAAAGGATGTCTGTTCGGTGGTAGGAGTCTCTCTTTTGAGAGAATTTCTTTAACAGGTCATCTCAGTGGTGGCCACTGTCCCCTGAGTTAGTACCAGTGTGAGAAGGTGGGACTCTGCTGTCATATGCAGGGGGCTGTGGGAGCCTGAGGCTGAGGGGCCTGGCAGTCTAAGTGCTGTTCAGACTTCCCCGTGCTGTGAAAATGCAGATGTGGGATCAGTAGTTCCAGGCTGGGGCCTGAGACTCCGCGTTTCTGACGCACTCCCAAGGGATGCTGGTGTTCCTGGGCCCCAGAACGCTCTTGGAGTGGAGCAAAGGTAGAGTCCGTTTTGAAAGGCAAGGAAACTGAGGCGCAAAGAGGCGAATTGGTTTGTCTGAGGTCCCACCACTTGGTGGAAACAGTGCTGAGACAAGAAGCCAGGAGTCCAATTTGTTTGGCTTAACGTCCATCTTTTTTAAAAAAATTAATTAATTAATTAATTTATTTTTGGCTGTGTTGGGTCTTTGTTTCTGTGCGAGGGCTTTCTCTAGTTGCGGCGAGCGGGGGCCACTCTTCATCGCGGTGCGCGGGCCTCTCGCTGTCACGGCCTCTCTTGTTGCGGAGCACAGGCTCCAGACGCGCAGGCTCAGTAGTTGTGGCTCACGGGCCGAGTTGCTCCGCGGCATGTGGGATCTTCCCAGACCAGGGCTCGAACCTGTGTCCCCTGCATTCGCAGGCAGATTCTCAACCACTGTGCCACCAGGGAAGCCCTTAATGTCCATCTTTCAAGGAGAAGTTATCCTCTTGTCCAAACCAATAGCAGTTGCATTACATTGGCCAGTTAAAATAAAACAATCTCATTTTTACTTACTGGTTTTTAACTTCTGTCTATCCTAATTGTATCATTGTATTTGTATAAGTTGAGATATTTGTATCTTTTCATTCTCCACCATATTAAGGCACTTGGGGCCCAGCCTGCATGGCCTGTAAGAGGGCTGGTGAGGATGCAGAGAAGTTTTGGTTGTCTTTGGCTAGAACAACCGGAAAGAATGGAAACAACTGTTCTATCAGCCATCTGTGTCCCCCATATGGACCACAGCCAGTAGGTGTAGAGGTCTGGTCTGTGGCAGTCAGCTGGTTGTATTTTCTTAGTAACTTCATTTTATTTTATTTATTTATTTATTTATTTTTTGCAGCTATTTTTTTTTTTTTGCAGCTATTTATTAAAATTTTAATTTTATATTGGAGCATAGTTGATTAACAATGTTATGTTAGTTTCAGGTGTACAGCAAAGTGATTCAGTTATACATATACATGTATCTATTCTTTTTCAAATTCTTTTCCCATTTAAGTTACTACAGAATATTGAGCAGCGTTCCCTGTGTTATACAGTAGGTCCTTATTGGTTATCTGTTTTAAATGTAGCAGTGTGTACATGTCAGTCCCAAACTCCCAAGCAGTTTGTGGGATCTTAGTTCCCCGACCAGGGATCGAACCTGGGCTCTGGCAGTGAAAGCACTGAGTCCTAACCACTGGACGGCCAGGGAATTCCCAGTAACTTCATTTTATAAGTTGCACTTTATAATGGTATTTGTTTTTTTTAATAAAGTCCCTGAGAATCATGGGGCCTTTTAGCTAATAAGCACAGACATTTCTAAGTGGGTTATGGCTGACGTTTGCAGGCTTATCAAGCTTAGCACTTAATTTGTTTCTGGAGTTGGGTTTGGTTGCATGGTATCACATCCTGGTCAAACAGATAAGTGGTTACAATTTTTTTTTAAACAGTTTACCTTGGAATTGCAGCATACTCTTCAATGAAACAGAAGCGGCAGTTGACCATTCTTCCTAAGGGTTCCACCAAAACCCCTGGGTGGTTGGCAGTTTGTTTAATATTTTAATGAGTAATACATTGAGATTTAAAAAATACCAGAGTAGGCACAGGTACTATATATTTCTTTATCTATGGCATGTTATAAAAAGAAACATTAGAATCAAATATTTGTGGACTCTTTGAAGCATCTTCACAAAACCCTAGTTTTTTTGAGGTACCAGCTGGAAAGACACTTGGTTCCACCAGCTTCTATAAAGATTGAGGCCTGGACTGGAAATTTGCATGTCTTTGCGGGCTGGATGAGATAAGATGGCTTAGTGCAGGCTTCTCCACCTCAGCACTATTGACATTTTGGGCTGATGATTCTTTGTTGCACAGGAGACTGTCCTGTGCATGGCAGGATGTTTGCTTAGCTCCAGCCCTGGCCTCTCCCCTCTCCCCTCTCCATGCTACTAGCACCCAACAAAAATGTGACAGCCAAAAACGTCTCTAGAACTTGCCTAATGCCCCCCGGGGGCCCAGGCTGCCCCTGGTTGAGAACCACGGGCTTAGTTTTTCAGCTTCAAGTGGGCACCCTGCCACTGAGGCCCTAGGAGCATTACCTTTGCATTTTAAAGCGATAGGTACAAGAGGAGGTGGGCGGTTCAGCACATATGCTTCTGGAGTTAGATAACCCGGGTTCAGGTCCAGTTTCTGCCAGTGTCTACCTGCTAATTAGGTAAATTAGTTACCTAATTTGTAAAATGGGGGATGATGCTAGTTTCCAGAAGGTTGTTGGGAGATGAAATGAGATCAGGTCTGTCATGAGGTGGGTAGGGCAGTGGCACACTGCTTGATAAATACAAGCAGCTGTTTTTAACCACTGAGAACTATGTAAAGTACTCATTTGTAGATTTCAGATCAGCCTTATTCCGACATGCATTGTATATTTTTCATTTCCTGTCAAGAACATCACACATGATAAATTTGATAACATGGACTATCTTTGCTGAGTAGCAAAGATTTATGACTCCTGTTGGTTGCTGTTTGCATTTCTCTTATGTCACTTGAAAATCCTGCCTAGTCCTTGTAACATTTGACTAGAATGTAAGCTCTTCTGAGGTGTGTCTTACTCATCTTTGTATCCCTAGAGCACTGTGCAGGAATGCCTGGGACATAGTAGGTATACAGCAGGGGTGTGAATGTGTTTAAATACTGTATACTGTGAGCAGAAAGGGAACAGAGGACATAAGTTTGCATTTTTTTCATAATAACCTCTTTCATAACATGAGAGGCCAATAAGTATATTTTTCTGGTACTCAACCAAATAATTTGAGATAGGCCTTCAATCCCCATATAAACTTAATATTCTTTCCCAGGTATCTCATATTTTAATTTCAGCTCTCCTTCAGTGCATGAATTTGTATCCTGTCTTAATGACTATGGCACTGCCCAAACAATGCATAACCATAGTTGGACTGGTTTATATTTATGTGATTATCTTCTAATTTTCAAGATGCTTGGAGGTTAGTTGGTTTTTAAAAGAAATATTAGCTTTTTTTTTCCTTTAAATGACAAGTAGTGTTACCCATTGGATTATAACATTTTCTCAGACTTTGACAATTGTCATTAATTCCTGCAGGGGAACTTACCCCCCCCCCCCCAAAAAAAAAAATTAAGCACTTTCCTACTTGTAGATGGATGAGCCTTCACAAGCAAACTCATTCCTTTCTATTCCCAAGCCTTGTGCCTCCTTGAATTTTGAGGTTGAGGTGAAGCACTAGAATAAAAAACGTTGGTTGACAATCAGAAGTTGTCCAAGGCTTGAAAATGGATGTGTGTGTGGTAGTAGCCCATCCTGGGGTGGTGGTGGGGGACTAGAGGATTCTTTTCACCAGAGCTTTGGCGAGGCTGCCCGATAGGGAAGATAGTCTTGTGCCAATAGTTTTTAAGTTGATTCAGTAAGCATTGTTGATGATTGAAATTGAAGAATTGTGACGACAATTCATCTTGAGGAACACAGAGCAGAGAGTATGAGCCCAGCTGCTGGGAGCAGACATTGACATACGGGCCGTCATCAAACTAATTGTTGTTTGAATTACCTGTTATGATCCGATGACAAATCTGCCTTGCTCCTGCCACCGGAGCAGAAAATGTAGCTTGAATTGGCGTGATGTTAGCAAGTGTAAACTGTACTTCAACAAGATGGATAAACCCAATTATGGGGCAGACCTGTAGAGAGAAAATCCATTTAGATCTCGTAATGTTAAGCAGAGCTGTGTTTAATTCATTTGGACCAATTTGGGAATGATGTATGAGTGTTGGTGAACATTAGTCAACGGGGGGACCACTTGGAGGGAAGGGATGCGTTGATGCTGCTAGCCACTTGGGGAGGCATCTGGGGTGTCGTCTCAGCAGCCTGCACTAATGGCGGGGAAAGGCAGAAATGACAAAACGATGTACTGACCGCCGTCAGGAGAGCAGCGCTGTGTAAATGAACCAATAAGGAAAACATATGAAGCAGAAATGAGAGGAGGTGTTTTTCCTAAATGCTGCTGACAGTCCAGAATATATAGGAAACTTGAGGTTCCTCTTCTGTGTTTCCAGCTCCCCAATATCCTTCTGGGTTTTTCCAAGCCTTGTAGTAGGAAGCCTAGAAAATGCTCTATTTCCTTAATGATGATTTAAGAGAGAGGGAGAGAGAGAGAGGGAAAAGGGACAGCTAAGTTTAAATTGATAATCTTGGGGCATTTGATTCTCTACTGGAAAGCAGTTAAGAGGGCATTATTATTCTGAAATACATATATTATGCATATTTGGAAGAGAGTTTGGAAGGTCTTATCTATTTAAAGTTTTCTATTTTTCTTTAATAGCTGTTGAGGGGTGACCCAGCTTTGTATGAATTCAATAGTAGGTGCTCAGTATATACTGATGAGGTGAATGGCAACATTGAACTTTAGAGAAGTAACTTTTGGAGCTATATACTGGTGTTTCCACAACTCAAACTCATTAGGATCTATATGGACCTTGATTCTAGATTCATCCAGTAGTTTGCATTCCTGGGAATTTTATGATTTTCATCTAAAAATTTCTGGTTTTACTCCCCCCGCCCCCCATTTCTATAGTGTTGGTTTGGTCCAGGATGTTCTTAGAAGACTCTAGTTTCCTTTTGTTTTGGGAGGAGCTGGTAAAGCCTGCCATTGAGTTGTTATTGTTTGGTTTTTCTCTTTTGGTTTCGGGGTTTTCTTGTTTCTTTTCTTTTGTGGAGTGGACTGGACTTGGACTCTGGGCTTGTTCAAAGGAGCATTTGAAAGACTGGAGTGCGTAAGGAGCTTGGCAGTGGACCGCCAAGAAATTCATGGTTGTACACTCTTGCCCCCAGCCCATAAATCTAACCATTGGGAGTGCTGGTGTAAATGAAGGTTAAAGTCCTAGGAGCTTTTTTTCTCTAATTGGGGTAAAGTTCATTGTATGGGGTCGTGGTATACATTGAGTGTTCATTCCAGGCAAATCTTTTCTCCCAGAGGCAAATTTATTAGAATTTTACTTTCTGACTTTCTCCAACTCAGTTGAAGAACGAATCCAGGGATGATAATAAAAAGTTAAGATTTTACAATTATGGCTCAATACTGAATTCTGAGAATCTGAATATTCTAGACTAGTTTAGCAGTAGAGTTTAGGCAGAACACTTTGAGATAATTTAAACTGCCATCTCCACCAAAAACCACCAGCACATTGAAGCCCTCAAGTTGACCTGCCCGTTGGTAGACCTCCCAGTCATTTCAGAACAAGTAGTGCAACTCAATGAATTTGGAAGAAACATTGAGATGCGCTTCCGAATCTGAAGGAAGAACTTTGCACTGAAAGAGGGAGCATCCCTCGCGTTCCATGAGGTTTACTGGGGCTCTGTCTGGTTTGGCTCGAAAGTGCTTTCAAGATTTATACTCCTGGGGGTGGCGTATAGACAGTGTGCGCTGGGCAGGCAATGAGTAAGGGAGTTTTTGGAAAACAGACTCTTAAGGAAAAGAAAGCATCTACTTTCTGGGTAGAATGGCCTATTCGTGGTAGGGGTAAGTCTTTTCAGGGTTCAGGAGGGGTGCTTTCTTGATTAACTTGTCCCTTTCTGGTCTTGGAACAGGGCTGAAATCTGGCAGTCATGTGTGCAAAGAGGCATTTTTGTCCTTTTGATTAGATCCTCAGATATAAATACATAGTAGAAGACCTAGGAATACTTAAAATATGATACAAAAATGAAATAGTGAGATAATATCAACTCTTTAGCTTAAAATAAATTATTTTCTGTAGAACTAAAAAAAAATTAGCTTCCTTATGGTATCAAGTTCTAGATAAGGGATTAATTGATGTATGGAATCTATAAGACAATTCAGAAGATGTTTCAGGGATCACAAAGTTCTGAATTTGATTCTTATCCTTAAAATCAAAAGCAAGCCTCTCTTCTTCCCTCCTCCTGGTCTTCAGTTGCTTAGTTAGGGCTGAAGAAGCCAAGAATTTTCCTGTTAATTTAAAAAAAAAAAACCTCACTGACCCAACGTAGGCAGGCATTTTTTTGTGAAAGAGAACTTAAAAGAAGGTTCAAAAATGTCCCCAAGCTCAAAAGGAGGTGTTTCCCAAGCCATGACCGTGCTTTGTGCACCCGATTTTGTTTTGTGTTGTCTTAAAAAACTTGTCACTTGTCACATTTTCACAATGGTGAGTGAAAGCAGTTGACAAATGTCACAGGAGACCTGATGTGTGAAGCCATTTCTGTCTGAAGAATTGGCACTCAGGGCCTGAATTCTGGAGGAAAAAGCTTCAGTCACGTGGTAGACCCTCTTTCCTTGGAAGAGGGGAACCCCTGCCTCAAAAAAAAAGGGCAACCAAAAAAAAAAAAAAAAAAAAAACTATGTTTTGCTCTGGTGGCTTTTCAGTTGGGTTACATTTGCCAGTTTATCTTCATCAGAAAATAAGTCTGAATGTACTTATCGTTTCCCCACAAGCACATTCCTCCTGCCACATGATTTTGTCATTTTAGGAGCGTGTAGGGAGAGCACCAAGATCGTTGTTGTTGTAGACCGGGTTGGATGCCCCTGCCTCCACAACTGTGTTTTTCTTTTTTTTTTTAATAATAATAATAAAGTTGAGAGTTGTTTGGTGTTTTTTTCCTCTGGCCTTATTGGAATTCTGGGCCAGAATGCTTCTCTCCAGGCCCCTGGTTTTGCAAAGCAGTTAAAGGAGCCCGACAGTGACTTGCACACGTCGGGAGCGGATGAACTGACGTGTAGAAAATACACACACAAAACCACATGCCCCATGCAAAGCAGATACGGTTTTGATTTCGACCTCCGTGGTTCTGCTATCGTTGCTTTTTCTATGAGAGTGGATCTTTATCTTTCGGCCGACTTCTGGTTCCGTTCATGGTTTGTGGTTTCCAGTTGCCATCGCAGCTCGTGAACTTGGCTGCTTGGGAACCAAAGGGACCAGGGCTCCTGGCCCGTGGGAGTCTGAGGAGAGGGAGCCCCAGGCTGGCCTTCCCAAGGAACATTGAGATTGGAGATCTCGCCGGGGCCCGGGTTCCCTGGCAAGTGGCCGCAGAGCCGTTGTCCCCGTCCTGGATCCTCTGCTTTCACACGCTCCCCACCTGGGGTTTCTTCTCTCTCTTTCTGTGTTAGTTATGTAATGTCTCTAAGGACTATTTTGGAAACATCTAGACCAACTTGTGATTGATCTTCCTCTTCTCTGTATTTCCCCTGATTCCCTTGCTTTCCTCTCATCTCCTTTGGCAGGAAATATTTTTTTTTTCCTCATTAACGAGTTTCCAGGTCAAAATTTCCCATAAAGTATGAACTTTTCTTTATCCCAGTATTTGATTTCCACCACTTTTTTTTTTTTTTTTGGTTTTGTTTTTACGTAAAGCTGAAAACTTTAAATTGGGCAAATGGCTTAATGGCTCTGTGCCTCCGTTTTCTCATCTGTGGAAAATGGGTTTCATAAGAGGACTTGCCTCCCGTGTGGGTCTTTGTGAGATCCTGTGAGAGGGTTTAGCCCGGTGCCTGGTCCATGAGAAAGGTTTAATGGTGGCGTTACTGTTACCAATCGGGCGTCCCAGGAAACCCATCGGCCCCAGGCAGATGGGGACAGTTGGTCACCCTGACAACACTGTTGTTACACTCTTGCCAAGTGGACAAGTGGGTGACGGATTGTGTTGCACACCTTTTTGTGCTTTTTCTCCCCCCCGCCCCGCCAAAAGAATCTGTTTCTGAGTTATTTCTCCTGTAAGCGAGTGGGCCGAATCAGGAGGCCAGAATACCTTTTGAAGAGTCTGGGTTGTGACATGATTTATCTCCCTGGGGAGGGCAGACAAAAAACTGATCGGGAGACTGGACTTAGAATTATTCAGCTTCTGATGGACATGAAGTTAGCGACAGCAAGACAGGGATTTGTGGCCTTCTGGCTGTAGCGTCTCCTCTCTTCTTTGGTCGAATTTCTATTGCTTCGAACTTCATTAAAAAAAGTAGATTTTAAAAGGCATCCCTTTTGGTTCTTGAAAGGCAGAGGGCTGGCTCCTGGCTTGCGAACCTAATAACACTTATTTCTTTCTTTACGAGGGAGTTTCCTGGGGCCGCTGTGGTCAGGTTATTGTTTGTCTGAATCTGTAATAAGCGTGTAATAGCCCCCGTCCTCCTCCACTTCGTCTCAAAGACAAGCGGCCCTAGTGGGTTTCTGGGGACAAGAGGCCTTCAGAACCTGTGATTAGAAGCTCACCGCTCGGGGGCCCTGGGTGCCAGGACCCATGGCGGGAGGGGCAGCATGTCTGCAGTTGAGTCCGTGCCCACAGCACAGGTCCCCTCGCTGGAACTTTCCTGGGAGGTTCTCCTGGGCAAGAAATCAGTGAGTGGATGGCTCTCTCCTCGGGCCTGTTCACACTTCCGCTTGGATAACAGCGATGCAGTAAGGAGCTTGTCCGGAATGATTTATTCTCAGTGGAGGTTAAGAAATGACATCTATTCTCCCAATCGACTTGACAGCAGTCACTGTTTCTTGAACACCTCCTGGTTCCAGAAGGTCCAGTTCAAACCTCCCTCATTTGCAGAAGGCCGAATTCACACACAGGGCTGGGAGGTTTGTCCGGTTTTTTTTTTTTTTAACAAGAGATAGACTGACACCAAGCATTGTACATGGATGACCACAACAAAAGCAACAATGATTGCAATTACCAAACATGAAACACGCTCATACTATGTCATAATATTGACATTCAGTCCAGTAGGTTTGTCCGTTTTTATGGCTCTCTTTCTTTAGCTTTTTCAGAGGCCAAAAGGAAAAGAGTGAAATATGAGAAATCAGAAAACAGTCAATGGACTTTTTTTTTTTTTTTTTTTTTTTTAATCCTCACGCCCCTCTTTTTGGCTTTGGGACGCGTAAAACAATAGAAGAGTGTGTTGATGCTCTCCCACCCTCCCACCTCCCTTGGAAAAACAAAAAGGACTTGTATTTAGCAGTCTTTGTTCATCAGAAAGGTATGGTATTTTTGTTGGCATTGGCCAGACCTTTGTAGCTGGTCAGTGGCCTTGGGCTGCAGAAGGTGGCTCCATTTTCCTGCCTTCTTCCGCTGTCATTTGTAGCATCCTGGCTGATGGCGTAGCTTTCATCCAGAGCAGAGCTGTACCTTTTCAATTGGTCAGTCCCTCTAAGTGATGATTTATGCCATACCTCTCAGAAATGTCTTAATTTACTTCATCTAATAGTTTTGCCTCCTTTCTATCCCCCCCCCTCCCCCCAAATTAACGCCAATCACAAAACTCCTTCCCCAGGCAGCCCTTGGTGAGAGGAGGCATTTTCCTCTGGGGAGGACTTTGTCTTTGGGAATGACAGTGGGGAAGAACTTAATTAAGGGAGAGGATAAAGCTTCATAATTAGAATTAGGGGTCCAGGAGCTCAGAAGACGGTTAGGTCTGCCTCTGAGTTATCTGGTTGTGGAGAGCTTTATTCTCTGGGTCTCAGTTTGCTCGTCTGTGAAATGCCTCCATAGGATGTGCACAGAGGTGGGAAGCTGTGAAAGTGCTGCACTCTCTGGAGTTCAGCGTTTTTGCTGTAAAAAGGAGGCATTCTGGGGTGATGGATGAGGGCTCTGGCACTGAAGTTGGACACACCTGGGGTCTCAAGTCGCACCCACTTACTGCATGTGGGGCCATGGCCGGTTCTGGAACCTCCCTGCCACAGCACTTTTATCTGCAAAATGGGGACAGAACTGATCCCAGAGGATTAAACAGGAAAACATACATACAATGACCAGTGCTGAGTACGGAGCGGCAGTGGTTACTTTTATTCAAAGGGGAATGATATTTGTCGTCCTTTCCGGTTCTGACTCTTGGCTCGGGTGCGCGGTTTGTTTTGCTACTAATGAAAGCGAGTGGACAGACGTTGTGCTTGATTTTCATGCCATCTTTTCTGGTTAAATTGCTTCTGCTTCTGAGAAGTATTGAGAGATGAACTGTATTCTCCTTGTCAGATAGGTATTAAAATAGGACTTTGAAAGCAACTTCAGGATCCTTCCATAGCAGGAGTCAAATTCATTTGCTCCTCAGGTTTTAACTTATATTTTAGTTATTCCCCTCCCTCCAACCACATACATAAACACATACATTCATTGATTTCTTTCTTTTTTCTTGTATTACTACAAGGATCAGTTTCTTCTGGCTTAATTCCAGAAACAACATGCCTGTCTTTTTTCATCGTTGAAGAAAAACAGTCCGAAGGCACCATAATTCCTTAAATTGGATTTCAGTTCTTGATCCCCTTATGTTCAGTAAACAGAGTGTTCTATGAAACATCATTGTTTAGGAGCAAGAGGCTGGCAGCCTTGCTCTTTTCAGAAGGAAAGGCGCTGTGGTGGAGCCTCCTGGGGTGAGACTGTGGGTGAGGTCCAGTCAAGGTGAATGCCCATCTTCACTTGGGATAGAGGAATGAATCCCTTTCCAAAAAATCCTGGTGCAAGTTGGGAGGGCTGCCTGTTTGTGAGCAGAGTTTAGTTTGGGAAGAAGCCTGCAGTTTGTGTGTGTGTGTGTGTGTTTGTTAACTCTATTAGTGCCACGGGCAGCCGCCACTTGAAAGCCTTGGGATTCCTATATTCAAATCAAAGGCTCCCAGGAGCAAAGATAAAGGGGACAGTGTGATCTTCAAAGATGAGAGGATAAAAACGTAGTGGGGAATATTTTCTGGGTAATTCTGCAGAACCTCCCCCCCCCACCTTTTTTTTTTAAAGAAATATTAAGAGTGTCAGCAGCTTCCTCTCACTTGGTGCTGAGGCTCCCGTCAAGCTGTTGCAGTTTCTGGAGCCGGAGATGGATGACTAGCAGAAAGCAAAACGAAAATGTCTTGGGCTGGTTCTGAGCTTGTCGAGGAGTGAGTCAGTCAGTGTTTCTCGGGACCTTTCCTCCTCTCTCGCCTTTCTTCCTTTCCTTGAGCTAGTTTCGCTGTGAGAGTGCAGGCTTGGTACCCACTTACCCAAGAACTGATTAGTTCCTAAAAGAAGCAGTAAGTTGATTGCTTACAGAGATGATGTAAGCTTTGCTCTGGGGTACATCAGCTTGGATTTCTCATGCTTTATCTTATAAAGCCTAAATTAACAGCTGGTTTGGTTTGAGTTCTCCGGGATCTGACTAAGGGATTAGAGTCCATTCTCAAGTGAGTCAATCTAGTTTAATTTATTTCAGGTCTATCAAAAAGGATCAATCAGAGCTCTTTTGAAAGTAAAGCTATAATCGGCCTGCACACTTAGAAGTCACTGTTGCTGTGCTTGTGTCTGTCTCTGGTGGAGAAGTGCTCAGGCTCTGGTTAAGAGGATGCATTAGGGCATTTTCCGCGTCCCTCCCTCCCTTCCTTGCGGCCTCCACTCCTCCCCAGGACGATTTGGAGAAGGTGTCATGTTCGAGAACTCCGCCCAGGTGGGTGCTGCCCTGACCTCCTGCTCCCTTTTCTTTGGTGATGCTGGATCCCTGGTTTGGAATAATTGAATACTTGGACCTGAACAGATCCAGCCCATTTCATGTCACTGGTGTTGCTCCTGGGCCTTCTCTTGCAGAGATGGGTGGATGAAGATGTGCATTGAATTCTTCTTTCCGGGATGTCTGCAGTGAGTGTGCAAGGCTATGGTGAAGCACTCTCAGCTGTGGTTGATCTAGGGTTTTGTGAGCCCTGGGAGCTACAACCTGAGTTGCCCATTTCTTTTTTGTTTCCGTTTAAAAAATACTTACTGGCATCTCTGCTCGTAGCTAAGAACTATTCTACCCATGATACATCAAGAGAAAGATGGAGAATAACGAAGTGGTAAAGAGCTTGATGTTAGGGTCAGACAGATCTACCTTGAATCCCGACTTTGCTGCTTTGTGACTTTGTATGATCTTGAGCTAGAACTTCCCTAAACCTCAGTTTCCCTGTCTGTAAAATAGGCATAATAAAAATATCCCTCAGAGGATTGTTGTGATAACAAAATGAAATAACACTGTATCTTTTGCCTTTATTTTGGTAAGAAAAAAAAAAAAAAAGCCCAGCACTTTAGGGGAGATATCAAGAAGCTGAAGCTCCCCCCTTCCCTGAATGCATTCAGCAGAAACAGATTATTTATTTAGGGTCTGCGATATGTCCACTGCTCTGCTGATGCCTGGATACAATGACATAGTCCCTGCCCTATAGGAGTGTACAGTCTATTGGGAAAAGAAAGCACTTAGCAGAGTAGGGTGTCTGGAACTGTGAATCCCAATCTTCTGTGTCACTCACTTTGGTCCAGGGGATGCTTTTTGTCATTCTTCCATTTGACCGAATGAAAACAGTGTGGGTCTCTCTCTGTCTGCCTTCCACTAATGGTTCCTGTAAGTCACTCACCCTTCTATTTCTCTTAACTTCCCCCTGGCCCCCCAGGTTTGAACATTTGCATTATCACTGGTACACGTGTGAGTCTAGCCTCAGTTTTTCCAGCTGTGATATGGGGCGGGCATTATCCCTTGGAGTGTGTGTTAAGGGAGGGGAACACTCACATTTTTGAGGTATTCTTGTGGTTCTGTCATGTGCGGGAACTGAGGCTTTGTTTACTCGGCAATCATCACTCCAGAAGAACTTCAATATCAGTAACAAAAAAAAAAGAATAGATGTTGTTTGTTGAACTTTTGCTATGTGTCAGTTTGTAGAACATTCCGTATATTTTTAAACTGAATGCTTACAGCAACTTTATGCATCATCCCCATTTTACAGATGAGAAAACTGAGGAAAGTTAGGGGACTTGCCCCAAAATACATGGCTAGTAAGTGGCTGCACTGGGGTTTGAATCTGGGCCTTTCCTGATGCTGTATGGTTGCTACTTTGACATGGAAACGGGAGGCTGCTGATAGGAATATAGTTGGGCTCCTCTCTGGAAACTCTAATGTGGACCTTGGAGGCGAATTGGATGTGGTTGCCTACCTCTCCCTCTAAAACAAAAGGCTCTTTTTCTCTCCATGGTCCACTGTAGATCTGAGTCTGGGTTCTGGAATTTCTGCATCTGGTATGCATGGCCGAGGCCTTGCTTGTGGACCTGTGGGTACCTTACCAGGCTATGTGCGCCTGACCCTGGTGAGGATTCAGCAACCTCAAGTGTGGATCGGGGTTAACCATTAAAAAGAAATAGCCAAAGCACTTTGCAAAGTGACATGCTGGGTTTCTACCATGTCCTAGAAACTGTCGTAATTCATTTTCCCCTTTGCTTTTGCTTGAGTAGAAAGAAAAAAAAAATTGAGAGTCAATGCTAATAATTGTGGCATGTAATGTAATTGGAAGTGTTTCATTGACATGCTCATGAGAGTTTCCGGCTCATCTTCGGCTTGGATGTTGCACTAGACTTGCCTTGAGTGTCTTGTACAAGCCTTTGAAGCAGGTAGACCATATTATAAATAGGCGCGTTGCTATGGTGAGGATGGCAGTCCTTGCTTGCTGTGGGTAACCTTTTCTACCTTCTCGGACACTGTTTTAAAACAGCAGCATGATAGCATTTCATCTAATTTGGACCGAGGTGGGGGTAGATGATGAATCAGTGAGATTGAGGTCTAAACGTTTTTTTTTTTTTTTTTTCTGAGGTGATGTTTTGGGGGTTTCGGCGCACCTAGCACTGTGGAATATTTTGTAGCTTGGGCTTTCTCATGATTTATTTAGAAATATGTTTTCTAATGGATGGGGTGGGGGGAAGGTGGTGGGCAGAAGGCTGGGCTTTCTTCTCTTCCCCCTCCTTTCTTCCCTGAGCATTTCTGCGAATTTGTTGGCTTTGATGCCCAGCAGCTCATACAGTGAAATGAAAGTTCAGGTTGGCATGATGCAGGAATGATTATTCCTGGTAGTGTGTTTCCATTACTGTTAATAATATAAAGACAACTGCCTGCCTTTCAGGACTCACAGGTAGTTATTCCTCCATGGAGTCAGACACATAGCAGTGGGGACTGGATTAGTGGTTGTCCTGCAGATCCCCAGGGTAACTCAAATTAGACAGATTTATTTATTTTCCCCTGTTGCTTGAAGGGTAACTTGTAATTGTGTCCATTAAATATCAGAGCAGTTCAGGATGGTAAAATTTATTTCCCTCCCACCCTTCCCCCGGCCATACATCCGAATCCCTTAAATTTGGGGGCAGATGCACAATCTCACGAGGTAAAAGGATTTTAAGAATTAACTTGACAGGTGCTTATAGTTCTTTCACGTTTCCAAGTGTGTTTCTCACCTTTAAAATGGGAATAATGTTTCCTTACCCACCCCAGTGGGTAGTTTGAAGCACCAAAAGGGACAAAGTTTGATGGAAGCCCTCTGGGAGAAAAGTGTTGTTAGGCAGGCATTTAAATTTGAGACCATTCAGTGTCTTTTGGTCCGAGTCTGAATCCTGTATTTTTATAGCTCAAAGCGGCCTCTCACCTTTGTGCAGTTCCCCTCAGGGTGGGCACTGTGGCCTTCCTCAGGAACCCTCAGGTACTGGATCCCTCCTTGCCATCTGGGGTACATGCCAAGTTGGGGGGCCCAGGGCTGTGGCCCCCTGGCTTCTCCCAGTACCTTTGGGACCTCAGTTTCCCTTTCTGGGAAGTGGGGATGCTGCAGAGATCTTATTAGTGGGGTACGTGTGTACAGTGTGAAGATGTAGCCCAGGCTCCTGAGTGGTTCAGAAAGCAGGGAACCCCTCCCCCAGGGTAGGGAAAGCCACAGGGTGAGTCTCTCCCATTGTCAAGAGAGGGGTCAGGGTACGACCCCACAGCAGGGACGGTGATCTCTCTTTGGGATCGTCCCGGTCACCCAGCCAGGGCAGCAACACATCTGAAGCAGAGATCTATCTCCCTGGTGAAGGCAGCCAGGGGCTTTGGAAGAAGAACTCCGGCATGCCGTGATCACCCGGCCTCAGGCTAGTGAGCCTGTGGGTTCTGCCTCTGGTTCCCAAGGAAACCTCACCCCGGACAGGAAGGAGGACAGAGGTGGTTGCCAGGGCCACGGGGGAGATGAAATGCCACGGAGGCAAGCGTTGTGCCGAAAGCTGGGCAGCGTGTAGACCTCAGGATGGGCTGGCCTATGTGTTTATTTAGAAGTATTTCTAGAGGGTAACCTCACTGGCTAAAGAGCGTGTCTCAACAACAGCCCCGTTGTTCGTTTGAGCCCTGTTGCGCTGGCAGGGTGTGGGCGGCCTGTCGGGCCTTGGATTCAGAGCAGCGAGGCCTGGGGAGGGGCGGAACCTGACTCCCTCCAGGACGCCCCATGCCAAGCCCAGGAAAGCTCTGCCCATCCATCCCCTCGGGTGGTGGGATTGGGCAACCTGGAGAGCAGAAACTGTACGTCGGCGGCATAGACTCCATTCTACACACCGCCCTCGCCTCCTCTCCCCAGCCCTGGGAGGAAACGTGCCCTCCGGGAGACACCCAGACCCAACAAAGAGACCTTTGTGGGAGCTGGAGGTGAGAACGCATGGGCGTCGGGATTCCTGGGTTCGAGTTCCAGCTCACTGCCAATCTACTGGGCGCTGGGCTAACGTTTCTGGAATCAAAAGAAGTGCAGCCTGCCCAGCGAGGCCTCCTGAGCTAGATGCTGTGGGGCGCTAAGCTTGCATTGTCTTTGCCAAGGGCTTTGAGCTCCTGGGGGGGAGAGGGAGTCGTAGGACAAGGGATGGGAGCATCTTGAGGAAGACTTCAGGCTCTGTTCTGGCCCCTCGAGGCCTCTCCTGAAGAGTAATCTGCGTTGATCCTCCTCTGAGATTCTGGAATGAAGTGTTAGGTCATTATGCTTCAGGCTTTCCTGATCGGGGAACTCTTACCTCGATGAAAATTGAGATTTCTCGTGTGTCCTCTCCCTACCCCATTTACTGATCAGAATCTTGGAAGGCAGGACCTGGGAATGTGTCTTTAGTAATAACCTGCTTGTAAGGATGCTTTTTGTGGTGAGCTGCCTCCTGTTCCCCGCTCTGCACTGGGCCGGTAGCTCTCCTGAGATATTTATAATCCATATAATTCTCTTACGTAAAGTGTACAATTTAGTGATTTGGGGTATATTCACAGAGTTGTGTAACCATCTACACTATCTCGTTCCAGAACGTTTCATCACACCCAACAAGAAACCCCATACCCAGTAGCAGTCAATCCCCATTTCCCCCTCCCCCGGCCCCTGGTGATCCCTATGGATTTGCCCATTCTTGGCATTTCATATAAATGGAATCGTAACATACATGGCTTTTTGTGTCTGGCTTCTTTTGCTTAGTTAAGCATAGTGTTTTCAGGGTTCCTCCATGTTTTAGCATGTGTCAGTTCTTCATCCCTTTTTTGAGGCCAAATAACATTCCACTGCACGGAGATATATACACACACACACACACACATATATATATATATATAACGTTTTCTTTATCCATTCATAGGTTTTTGTATGGACATATGTTTTCATTTCTCCTGGGTATATCCACCTAAGAGTGGAATTGCTGAATCTTATAATAACTCTATGTTTAACTTTTTGAGGAACCACCAAACTTCTAAAACCTTGGATTCTGTGATGTGCCAGTTGTGTTGGGCAAGATGGCAACATGTGACTTTGCCAGAGACAGTATAAAGATTGTCTATTAAAAAAACTGGTCATGTTAAGTCCCCCCCAAACTCCCTCCCCCCGCATTGTTATAATTGGATGGACACCTATCAGTTACATT
The DNA here is from genome assembly GCF_028021215.1 of Eschrichtius robustus. Lineage (NCBI taxonomy): Eukaryota > Metazoa > Chordata > Mammalia > Artiodactyla > Eschrichtiidae > Eschrichtius > Eschrichtius robustus. The sequence continues at coordinate 122,210,110 of NC_090830.1, forward strand.
CCTGTAACCCAGGAGTTTTTGACCCTGGCTGCATAATACAATCACCTGGGAGCTTCTAGAAAATAAAAGTCTCATCTCCAGATCAGTTAAATCAGAGTCTCTAGCTACTGGAGTTTTGACCTGGTTTTCACAAGTTGGTGTTGCCTCTTTCTCTCTTTCTCCCATGGGCGAGATGAAAAGGCAGAGATGGGGTTGGTTGCAAAGATCCCAACACTCTCTTATGAGGCTCCATGGCTGTAAATGGGAACCTGGGACTTGGGCAGGTAAACGGGAGGAGCTTGTGAGAGGTGACTTGTGGCTGGGATGGGCGAGGGGGGTGGGGGGAGAATCTCCTAACCTCTGTACATTTTGGCTGTAATTATTTTCGAGCTGAAGCACACGATTACCCACAGAGATAGTTGCTGAGAGATTCCTTGGTTCCCTGACAGTGGCTGGACTTTGTTGTTTCGTGGTGGTCTTTCTGTCTCAGTCCTGGGTACCGAGCCACCGCCCCTCTCTCCTAAAGGCTGTCATTCCCTGCAGGGGCGGGACTGATTAGGGATGGAGAGACCCTGGCCTGCGCTGGATTTTACTAAGTATAGGGGTGGCCTTACGCCTGTCACCACATGCCGAGGAGCTCAGAGGGAGGGACTGATCTAGGAGGACCTTTCACCCGGGCTGTTCTGTGGTTCGGATCGTTTTCTCCTTAAGCCTACCGCTGCCTGGTGTTTTGGTGGAATTGGCTTAAATGCCACTCCCTCAGAGCTCCCCTCTCTGAAACCTCCTCCTCAGGGGTCCTCACCTCCCTCAGGCCTGCCCCTTGGTTTCCTTCCGTGCGGTGATCACTCACACCCTGGCATCTTCCTCTACCCGGCTCTTCCCTTCCCCACCTGATGTTCACTCCACAGGGATGGGAAGCGTCAGTTCTTTGCTCTCTCCTCATTGTCTGGGGGCTCCAGAAATATTGCGAGTAAGTGAGCTGTTGAATCTTCATCCCAAGTATCCAGTGACTGTAGGCATGTAGCTTTGAGCCTCTGGGAGCTGATTCTTTTTTTTTCTTATTTAATTTAATAAATTATATTCAAGACGAAATAATAATGGTCAACATTTATTGGGAACTTTGTGTCCAGCGTGGGGCTAAGGACTTGTTTATTAATCTCGTTTATACCTTATCGCAATCCTGCGAGGTAGGTGGTCGTGGACAGACTCCCATTTTACAGGTGAGGAAACAGGCCAGTAGGAGGTGCAGCCTAGATTAGGACCCTGGCCAGACTCCGGAGCCCTTAGAGCTCTGTTTTCCCCCAGGGAGGGAATTAACAAATAAAAGAATTCTGTGCATTGGAAAAAACAGACACCTGGGGAGGAGGATGGTGACCCTCTTGGCCGCGGTAACCAAAATGATTCGTGCTCCCTGTCAAAAGGTGTCTGTTAGCGCACCAAGAAAAGGCTGCTTTCAGTGATACCCAAAGTGATGCTCAACTGGTTTTTGCCTAAAAGCCAGAAAAGGGGCAGTGTGGTGGTCCACACGCCAAAGCAGGCAGCTCAACGGAGAGAGCCGGGCATGGGAGACACCCCGGAATCCAGTGTTCTCTCTGTCGACCACTGCCCAAGACCAGGGCTTCCTGAGCGCTTGAGTGATGGCCACAGAACCAGTTAGCACAAGCCTTGCTGAGGCCCTTGGCGGAGGCTGGAATGCTCACCAGTGATCCTTATCTAGGAAGGCCAGAGGCCACGATTGCCCACCTCTCCTTCCTCGGCTGGCTTCTGTGGGGCACAGGACTTTCTGGCCGGCACTTAGCACATGTGAAGCCAGCAGGCTGATGCGGTGTGTGTAGTATGCCAACTTAGGGCCTTCTAGCTGAAAGGGGCCAGAGAGACTGTTTCATTCACCTCCTTGTTTCCAGATCAGGGATCTGAAAGGGAGGTGAAGGTCAAAGCCCCTTAGTGGCTGAGCTACGGCTAGAGCCCAGGGCTCTAGGGGGGAAACTTCTGCAGATTTGGGGCACTTTCCAAGGGCCTTCTGTTTTCTGAGACATCAGGGAGACCCTGTGTTCCTCAGAGGTTAGAATTTAGTTTGGGGAAAGATAAAACAGAAGAGGTGCGGTTCCCGCTCTGCTGTGATTGTGCGTAGCGATGAGGGTGGTGGTGAGGAGGTGAGCTGAATTCCAAGTGGTTCCAAGGAGTTTAGCAAGACTCTTGCTCAGGCATCCTTCTTCTCAAAAAATAACGAAGCAATGGGTTTCTTAAGAGATCTTGAAGCATGTCTGCTATGGGTTTTGTAGTTATTACAATAAATGGTCAATTGGATAATTTCCTCCCTACCTTCCACTATTGGGGTGATGTAGCCTCGGCAACTAGACGTCTTTGAGAATTGTCTACGGCTGGTAGAGCATCTCTTAACTTGGAGCAGACGTCAGTCTAACGGTGTAGGTTGGTTTAGACAGACCACAGGTCCATCAGCATTTGAAAAAGCAGTTGGAGAAATTGTGTTTTGTCTTGATTTGAGTTGTGATATTTTGTTTTGAAACTTTAAGTAACATGAAGGGAGGATGGGAGAGGTGTTTTGTTCATCCAAAGGGTAATGGGATGAAAGCTGAGAGGTACCAGGCCTGAGGGGTTCATTGTGAGATCGTTGAGGAGATGATGGCATCATGCCATTGGTTGATAGTCATGTGGCCGACCCCCAGAGGCTGAAAAGGAGCAAGAGGCCCCGTGGGCTTCGCTGGGAAGGAAGTTGTGGAGTTGCTGCCTTCCAGGAAAGGGTTGACACCCCTCCCCACGAGGGAAGAGGCCAGGGACCAGAGGGGACCAGCCCATCGAGTGATTGCACCTTCAGAGTGTCTCCTGGTCTCATCTGCTCTGTCCTGCCTCTAGGGGTTGCCTTCTCAGACCTGGGGTCAAGCTCAGAAAGATTCCATACTGGCTTTTTTCCCCCTGAAGCTGGGGTGTTATATTGAGACCCAGTCCCTTACCTCATGACTGCTTGTGCAGTTGTGGTCTTTGGCTGAGCAATTTTATCAGCGACCCAGTATTGTAAGCTAATCATTCCTGACCTGCTTCCCCACAGCTGATTGTCCTGTTTCCGGTATATTGCAGCACCCAAGAGGAGGAGGAGTTGCTTAATCAGTTGCCTTGACAGTTAAAAGAAAAAGGAGTGGGGAGGGATATTTTGATGATATTCCTGATTCATTCTAGAAGATGTGGAGCGTGGGGTGGGCAGTGAAGGGAGGGGAGGCGTCCTTGGTTGTGGGCATAGCCCTGGCCCAGAACACCAGGGCCCAAGTTCTGTTCATGCTTAGTCCCTTTCTGGTTGTACAAACCATCCTTCTGGACCTATTTCTTTATTTGTAAATTGAATTGGACTATAACAAAACATTCCTGGGTTTTTCACATACGAAGGACCCCCCCCCCCTTTTTAAGGTATAAGTAGCACTTGGAGGGTAGCATTTGTGAAAGGAAAAGGGGGAAAGCTGGATCGAGCAGGGGAGGCGTCAGAGGGCAGTGCCAATGTGACAAAGTCTCTGCCAGCCCAGGGGCCAAGAAGACCCATTTTTAAGTGGTGAAAATTACGCAGAATCTCCCTGCATCAGACCTTAAAGCAACCCTCATTTACTGAGTGGTTACTGAGCTAAGCACTTGATAGGTATTTTGCAGTTTCACTGCTGCATGAGGCCACGCTCCTTTTCCAGCTGAGCAAACACTGGCGCAGGAAAGGCAAGTGACTTGTTCAGAGTCACACAGCGAGGGAAGGGGTTAGAAGCCTGAGCACTTAGCTGCTGCATCTCCTCTCCTCAATATAAATGTTCTGTGTTTGCTGACTGGGAACCACACACCGTGACCAAAAGCTCTAAGACTCTGGTAGTGCTTTTGCGTGGCCTTGTATGTTTATTAGTCATCACAACATCTACATGGAACGAAGAGGCAGGTTCAGCAGTGTGAGAGGTTATCTTCCTGTGTCCGCTCCATCAGTCTAGCTTGGGGGGTGGACTTGGGGCACTCTGAAGTGATGCTGGGCCTCTACCATGCTTGCCCCGTTTGTACGGGGCTTTCTAGTTAACGGGGTTCTTTGCTGCAGGACGACCTTGTCCGTGCAGGCCTAGGTAACGGAGTAATTGAAACGGTCCTAGGTCATTGTCTGCATGCCGTGTGGCTGAACGGGCAGCCTGTCCATGACGTGGCAGCCCCAGCCTTGACCTGGGAGAGGCCGGGAAGCACCTCGTAGCACAGGAGGTGTCGGGCTGAGTTAGGAGCCCTGTTATTACATAACAGCACCTTGGCTTAGCTTGATGCCTTCCTCCCGGGAAGCTCTCTGCATTCTGCAGATACCATCTCAGTTTGTTTTCTGGGAGGAGGGAGAGGAAGCTGCCCAAGAGATGAGTTCCTCTGTGAGGGATTTGAATACAGGTATTGAGAAATGGGGTTGCTGGGTCATTCTTCTCCTTGTCTGGATAAAGAATTGAATACCCTGAAATTTTAAGTTGTTTGTCCCATAAGTAAGGCCTATGGTAGAAAACAATCCTGGCCTGAGGATTTCCCTGTTGGTGCTGGGAATTCCCTGGTGGTCCAGTGGTTAGGACTCCACAATTTCACTGCCGAGGGCTCGGGTTCAATCCCTGGTTGGGGAACGAAGATATCCTGCAAGCCGCGCAGCGTGGCTGGAAAAAAAAAAAAAAAAAGAACCTGGCGCTACTTAGTGGGTGTTGGCCATAGATCTCAGGAACTGTCAGGAAAATTGGATATGCCAAAGAACTTGTAGTTTTGGCCACCCACTCTTGTCTATAAATACCTTTGTCTATATTGTGTTAAAACTAGAAGGAAAGGCAGACTGGATCGAGGAGACCTGGACTGAATCTCAGCTGCCTTGATGGACCTCCCCGGGGCCTGTTTTCTCTTTTGTAAAAAGAAGTGGGGAGAGCCGGTTTGCAGGGCAGAAGTTGAGACACAGATGTAGAGAACAGACATATGGACACCAAGGGGGGAAAACTGCGGTGGGGTGGGGATGGTGGTGTGCTGAATTGGGCGATTGGGATTGACATGTATACACTGATGTGTATAAAATTGATGACTAATAAGAACCTGCAGTATAAACAAACAAACAAAACAACTAATACCAAACTTTCATTGGGTTATTTGTATGGAAATATGTTAATATAAATGTTTCAGACATTAAAAAAAAAAAAAAAAGAAGTGGGGAGCAGGCTGTCTTCATAAATGTCCTCTAGCGTGCGCCCCTAGGAGTTTCCTCCGAAAAGTCTGGGGCTTGGTGCTTCTCAGGGAGTCTGCATAAGCAGTCACCTCTTGGAGAATTGAGGTGCCCATGGAAAGGTCCAAGAAGTCCTACAGTTAAAAGAGAATCGGCAGCTCTTTGTAGGCCAGAATATAATGTCCCCTGGGGACTGTGGGATGAGGTGCTGCTTGAGCAGCCTCCCATGTCTGAGATGTGTCTCACCCCGCTTTCTCTGATCCATCTGTTGTGGGTCACAGGCGTCTCTGCTCGGTCAAGGGATGGTCACCGTCTTGGGCGGGCAAACTGTGATGGGAGGAGCGTTGTGTTACCAGTGCTTGTCTAACTCATTACACAGCGTGACCAAGCTCTGGAGGGAAGAAGAAAAATCAAGACCCACCTGGACTGAGGCTTGAGACCCTTGGCAAATAGAAGAATGCAGTTGTATGACTGGTAGGGAATTGGCCGTAGTCTGGCCAGTCTCTTATTTTCAAAGGTGTGAGCGGTCTTCAGGCCCAGAGAGAGGCAGCGTGACCCTCCTAGGATCCCGCAGTTAACGAATGGCCGAGGTTTGACAAATCACTCAGAGCAAGACACCAGAGCTATTTAATCTGCCAAATGGTGTTAGGATGTCTTTCCTGGACAGTGTAGGCAACGCTGTTTGCTTAGGATGGCCTTTGGCAGTGCTGTTGTTGTCCTAGCACTGGCAAACCATCTCTTGGGCCCAGAGGGGAGGGTGAGAAATCATACCTCTGGTAGAAGGCTCTAAGTACACGAGCACACCACATGGTCCATTGGCTCTGTCCATGCGATCCATGGCTGAAGATTTACTGCACTGCCTTCGGTTGGACAGGCACCTTTATTTTTCTGTTTCGGGGTTTTTGATGTGGTTGGGTCATATCTCTCCTCCTCCAAATTCCCTGTCCGTGCTCCACCCTCCACGCCCCAGGCCTCCACCCAGCCGGCCACAGCTTCCTCATCCTTAACTACGTGCGAACTGGGTTTTGACAAGCATGATGAACTGGGTATTTTCGGCAGGCTCCAGAGGAGCGCTCGGGAGGGCAGGCCTGGAGTCAGGAATGTTTCCTGCAACCCGTGCATCAAGTGGGCAGGCCTCTCTCACCCTGCCCTGGGCTGGGGATGCCCCAGCTAGGAGGGCAGGGGCACCAGGGCAGGTTGGAGAACTCCAGCCTCTCCCCAAGCCTTCGGATGCCTCCTAGAAAAGCGGGACCTGAAACTTTTATCACCACGGCTACAGGTGAAAGACTTTTTCATTTGGCTGTGCTGGTCCTACAAAGACTGTTTTATTTATGTGTTTCTGAGCCCTTAAAAATTCTTTTAGGGCACATCAGTGGGGAGTTAATAGAAACTTTGAAATAAGAAAAATGCCTGCAGGGTAAGCAGACCCCAAGCCAGCCAGCTCTGAGTTGTGTGCTGGTAGCTGGTAGGTTGGTTCTCAGAGAAGTGGCTAGGTGGATGGGTTAGTGAGCTGCGAACTGCTTTCTCTGCCGCCTTAGTTTTCAGTGACTAAGTGGGTTTTTTTTCCTTCTTGCGGTGTGGAGGGAGGACTACTCTAAACTTTTCTTTGGACATGTTAGCTCCGAAAGGGTCCTCTAGCATTTCTGGTTTGTGCCACAAAGCAAGGTTTGAGGGGGATGTGTGTGCCCCCTTCCCCGTGAACCAAATCACCCTTGAAGATACTCGGTGTTAGCAAGAAGGAAGTTTCTATTGTCTTCTGAATGTTGAGTTTAAAGTTAAACAGAAGAGATGTGAATCTAAGCCAGCCATCAGTAAGGCAGTCAATTTGTTTTCCCCCCGAAGTAATGTCCTAAAGAATTAAAAACCCTCCGGGCACTCAGTGTTTCCATTTATCAGCATAGGTGTGAGGTGCTGTGCAGTCCAAGCCTAGCTGCTTAGGGGTTTGGAGGCTTGTCCCAGTCCCGGCTCCCTCTGGGCTCACTCAGTTCTCCGTCTGTAAAATGGCACAGTAATTTCTGCCACCCTGTGGAAGATGGTGAGAATTAAATGGTCTGGAAGCTTGCAGCCCTCAGCCCCTGTTCTTAGGAAGAGAAAGCTGTGACTTATGAAACCTATGGGTTACATTCAGCTTTGTGTGAGGCCCGGGACGATATCAAGGTGGCCTGATAAAACTTTTTTTAGACCCAGATGTTTTGGGTTCAGTTAACTACCTGGTCCCTGAGTGCATGTTGTGGGCCAGATAGGTTGGCCGCCAAGGAAGCCGGCTGGGGGCTTGACTTCTCTGTTTTTCCTTGGGGCTGCTGGGTCCAACTTGTTTAGTTGAGTGATTTTCAAATGGAGCTGATCTTGAACCCCAGGGGGCGTTTGGCAATGTCTGGAGATATGTAGGATTGCCATTCCTTGGGGGTTGCTACTGGCATCTAGCGGGCAGAGGCCCGAGATTCTGCTAAACATCCCGCAATGCACAGTACATACCCTCCCCGTGACAAAGAATTCTCCAGCCCAAGATGTTAGTAGTGCGGAGGGTGAGAATCCCCGGCTGAGTGTCTGGTGTGAGTGAGCATGTGTGTGTGTGTTTCCTGTTCTACATTCGGGGAAGGAGACCCGCACGTGCTGCCCTGGTGGTCACTGTGGTGGGTGCTCGTCTGTGCCCCAGTCCTGGTGTTGGTTATGGGAACATCAGGATCGAAGCAGGCCCGTGAAGGGCCCTTAGAATCCAACAGGAGAAAGAATTTAATTGGATTTATTTAGTGGTTCTATTAAATTGTCTTCGCTTCTATTTTGAGACTTTCTCTTCAAAACTTACAGTAAAACACAAAAGGAAAGAAAACCCACATTATCCCTCCACTTTTTCTTGGAAGAGGGCCTAGTGAAAGAGTCCGAGTTGCCCACCTCTTCAGATGTAACTGCTTTTTTAAAAAAATTATTTATTTATTTATTTATTTATTTATTTATGGCTGTGTTGGGTCTTCGTTTCTGTGCGAGGGCTTTCTCTAGTTGTGGCAAGCGGGGGCCACTCTTCATCGCAGTGCTTGGGCCTCTCACTGTCGCGGCCTCTCTTGTTGCGGAGCACAGGCTCCAGACGCACAGGCTCAGTGGTTGTGGCGCACAACCCTAGTTGCTCTGTGGCATGTGGGATCTTCCCAGACCAGGGCTCGAACCCGTGTCCCCTGCATTAGCAGGCAGATTCTCAACCACTGCGCCGCCAGGGAAGCCCCAGATGTAACTACTTTTAACAATGTGATATGTCTGTAAATTTTGCCCATCTCTAAATTACATTTCAGGGCCTTTGTGCATATATATGTGTGTATATATATTCTTACATATGAGAGCATATATATTCTTATATACATATGAATATGTTTTTACTCATGCGTATATATGAATAAGGATGGAAAGAAATTAATTTTTGGAATCTTAAGCCATCAGAGACTTATGTAATGACCAGAGGCAGCCCTGATTATGTATATGGGCAAAGCATTTGTGAACAATGTCTCCTTTGAGTAACATACAAAACAAGCTTTTCTTTAACATTGGCCATGCAAGCTGGCCTTCTCCAATGAGGGCCTCTCTCTATTCCTCCCACCTTTGAGCAAACATTATTTATTGTGGCCGATATGTGATCAGGTCTTGATTTGGGGCTTCTTTTTGATGCTCTTCCTTTGTGGGATCTCACCCATGTGCCCCTGGAGACCCTTTGGCTGCCAGAACCTTTGTTTGCCAACCACCCATGAGGTGCCAGTAGCATGTGCTTTGTGGCGAGCGGTCCCCAGAGTCCCAGCATGGCCTGGGGATGGTCTCTGTGATTGGACCTGGATACCTTCTGGAGTCACTTTTGGGCTCAGAAATAATGGCTGTGCTCTTCTCCCCCTCCCCTCTCCTCCCTGACCCCCTTTCCTAACCTGAACCATTTTTAGCTTTGTTTCTAGTAACTTACCAAATGTTTTATGGACAAGCAGGGGAGGGGGAAAGGGAACTCGTCTAAGATAACCTATGTCGTGCCAGCCACGGCGCTCAGTGACTGTCACTTCTCCAGCCCTCTGATGCCAGTAGGTGGGCTTCTCATGAACCAGGTGGGGAACCTGCCTGAGGTTCCACAGGCAGCAAGTGTCGATGACTGGATCGACTCAGATCCCCAGACCCCATGAGGTGGTGGTGGACCACCACCACGTTTAGATGGCTTGGAGCTCGGCGGGGCTCTGAGGCTGGAGGCTCCGTGCCCACCCACAGGCAGCAGGGGCTGCGGACACGTGCCTTCCGTGCGGAGAGCCTGGAGAATGGACACATTCGGAGGCCTTTTAGGATCCTCTGGGGGCTGGAAGAATCACGTGAAGCCTGGGATTGGTAAACCATCGGGACTTCACAGATGGAAGAAACAGGCAGAGAAAGGGGAAGTTGATTGCCCAAGATCAATCAGTTAGTTTGTACTTGATGAATGAGAAGTGATTTCCCTGGTTCCTTGAAGAGAGGGTGGACTTTTGATCTTTAGGAGGAGTGCCAGGGAGTGGGGAGAGCTCTGGGGTGCGGTGCTGCTTGGAGCAGGAAGTAGAGTGTGAGCCACTGTGGTAGGAAAGTCATTTAAGGGCAGAGCAGGGAGGGTTCACGGCCAGAGGATGGATTGGGTCTCCGGCGAGATACATCAGTATTTTAGGGAGCGATGAAGGAGCTGCAGGTGAGACCTTCCCCTGGAGGATGGGGCAGCTCAGTGGACAGTGGTACTTTAAGGTCCTTTGGTCATTATTCGGACTGAGAGATTATTTGGACAGAGATTATAGGGTCCAGCTCTGTCAGAAATTAGAGATGGTGGCTGGCTGCAATGAAATAGGAATCCTTTCCAAAATCCTACTTTTTTTACAGGAAGACTTCCCGGTCTGGAATCGAGGTGGCATTTTTCTTTTCCCAGCTGTGACTCACCATAATTTTTCAGACAGTTAACATGAAGTTTCCCACCCTGAATCGGAGTGTACTGTGGGGTGTGGGCCTTTGCACCGCTTCGCTGTTTTAAACCCTCTTTTTGATCCCTCAGAATGTCTTCCTGCCTGAGCCTCTGTAGTTGTGGTGGTTCAGGGGAACGGGGCTGGGGGCTTTGTGTTATGATGCTCAGACTCTGGGTACGTTTCCTGGCGCCTGGCAGGTACTGAGCCAAAGGTGAATGAATGAATGAAGCCCGTGGTGCTCAGGGTGGTTTATAGATGGTCTGACACGCTGTCGGATCGCTTGGGTGGTACGCGGCGCACGTGTGAGCAGAGCGTCCTCCCGCTGTGCGGTGAGCAGTTAGCGTGGTGCTGGTTGTGGTGACGTGCAGGCAGAAAGCCTGGTCCTCGGAGGATGGGTCTGAGGTCCGTGTCTGGCGACAGCTGGCAGGATCACTGCAGAAGAGGTGCCCATCTCGCTGGGCTTTAAATTGGGCTTGAGCTGGCGGAATTCTAAGTCCTTTCCTATAGTCTGGGGTTCATCGTTGGTGTGATCTGCTGGGCTTCGCTCTGGCTTTGGAAATGCTTTCACCCCCCGATGACCCTGGAGCTGGGAGCAGTGATTCCTAAAGTGTCCCGGTACTTGGCCCCAGGCTGCTTCTGTGGTTGTCACCCTCTCCCTTGCCACCCCTGCTGCCCTGTCTTGCTTGAGGGTTTGAGATTGAACGGCCGGCCACTCCTTGCACTGAGGGGTGAGGGTTGCCCCCTTGAGGTGGTCGATCTGCAGAAGGGATGGGGGGCGGAGCAGAAAGAAGTTATCCCCCAGTGTCTGTCCTTGTTGTCATCCTGGAGTTCTTTCCTGGAATCCAAAGGAACGAAAGAGGGAAAACCACTCTTGGTTTGGGCAAGGATTTCAGTTGATGGGTCTGGTAGTTCCCCTCTGTGAAAATTGTTTTCTTTTGACCAGAGTCTGGGCCATGGTGTCATTGTCTAAATGTGGAATGTAGCTGTTATGTGTTCTGGGAAATAAAAACCAAGACTGATCTGGGGGATCCATAGAGGTAGGAAAAGGAGGGGGCCAGTAGAACATTCGGGGTGGGGGGGAGGGGGGAGAAAAACGGCTCTGTTGGTATCCTAGAGAAAGAACTTGTTAGATTTGGAGAGAGTGAAGATAAATTTGGCCTTAAGGGCCTCCGATTCCTTTTGGAGACTTTTCTTGCAAAAAATGAAATGAAACTCAGGAGATGTAGCAGATTGGGAAACAGCACATTCTGTCCATAATGAAAGGTCGTCCCACAAGAATTTCTTTCTCTATTTTATTCCTCTAGCCAAATTTCTGTTGCTAAAAGGGGAAAGGGGGTAGAGACAGGCTTATTTATTTTCTTAGTTGAAACCTCAGATTTTATATTTCAAGCCCATTTTCCTGGGTCAGAACAAGCAAAGCCCAAAGATTGATTGATTCACTGTGGTGTTCCAGAAGCTGTCGTTGCCCAGACCCTCCCACACTGGAGGTGCCGGCCAGAAGGTGCTATCGATTGAACTTTTTTCTTTTTCCCCCTTTTGACTTAGAGCATAACTTAAAGTGCACAGACCTCAGGTATCCAGCTCTATGCTTTTTACATGTTTACGCCTGTGTAACCACGACCCAGATCAAGATAAAGGAGATTTTCCAGTCATCCTAGAGGCCCTCTCGTGCCCCTTCCCAGAGAGAACCACTTCGGATTTCTATAACCATAGCTTTTCTCTTTTTGAATTTCATATACATAGAATCATCACTGGTGTTTTAATTTTAATTTCATACCCCTCCTCTCTGTCAAAATCCAGTCTGTTGGAATCTTTGTATGTTTCTTCATAAGAATGCTTTTTGTGTCTTACCCGTGTGTCACAGAATTGTTGGTGCAAAAGCCTAGAGCACACCTTTGTCTGGGACACTCAGGTCCCCAGGCTGCTGGAAGCGGTGGGGACTAGCCTCTGCCCATCCTCCGGCCCTTTTTAGTTGCTCCTTCCCGCATCACGCCAGGCCCCCGTGCATGCTGTCTCCACAGCTTAACCTGCTCTTTTCCTTTCCATCCTCCACTCGCCACAACCTCGGGGGACTCCTGGGGCCGCTGCTGTATTTTGCACCCTCTTGAAACTGCAGTCCTTTCCCTGCAGGGCTGGCTGCTCTGTTTGTAATCGTCATTGCCTGGTGTGGTTATTTGATTAACATGTGCTTTCCCTTTAGATGGAGAGCAGGGCAGTATCTGGTGCGTAGCGGACGCCCAGCTCAAGTTGGTTGGATGATCGGAAGGGCTCCTGGAGCAGCTTTTGGCTCTTTTCGGGGGCTGTGTGCTGGGGGGTGGCGGGTACGATGCTTGCCAAGGTGGTTTTGTTCTCGGGGATTCTGTGTGTGTTTCCAGGTAGGAGATGTTTCAAGCACATAGATTGTCATTGTCCCCGATGTGTGTGTCACAAGTGACCGCCTTTCTTGTCCAGCCTCGTTCCTGCGCCCCGGCCCTTGCCCAGGCGTCTCTGGAGCAGGCTGTCTCTCCTGCTCGCTCTCTTGGCCAGGATTTTAACATATATCACAGGCTGGTAGGCTAAGAGCCTGGGACTTCCCCTCACCACACTCAAAGCCTTTGATCTTTTGCTTTGGAGGTAACATCAAAAGAAAGGCTGAGGAAGACAGCCAGGCTGTGAAGTTCAACGTTCAAGTTAATAGCTTGACTGAAGGTTGTATTGCGTCCTGGCAGCATCACGGAGGCTGAAGTAAACATGGCGATTCTGCCACATTTTCCTGGAAATGGAGCTAATATTGTAAAAGGGCTTCATTTGCATTTGGAATGAAGTCGGGGCTGCAGGGAGAGCTTCTTTCCTTCACCCCCTTTCCTTGGAAGGGTGGAAACATGGGGGAGAAGCTGTGTGTTGGGGGTGTGTGGAGAGGGGGAGATGGAGTCCAAAGGGAGGATGAGAGAGAGGTGACCCCATGGATCACACCCTGGAAGTCCCCTTTCCCCAGTTCCGGGATGCACTGTCTGCCTGCCTTTCTGCGTGGCATCTCTGTATCACTTACTGTGCCCGGTTCAGCTGGGTGTTTCCGAATTCTGATGGAATTCAACAAAGGCCGCAGGCAGGCAGCTTAGCTGGGGCTCGGGGAAGTCTTGGGCAGCCCGAACATTGCAGCAGTGAGAGGGCAGCTGGCCCGAGAGCTGGGAAGGGAATTACCAAAAAAAGCAAAGGTGAAATCAACCCTCCTGTCTCCCCCGTTCGGTTCCTTTGCCGAGCTTTGTGGACACTTGCTTGTTTGGAGGTTGTTTCATTGAACATTTTCTGGAATGCTTCTTTTTTAGATTTTCGTCCAAAGCTGCATTCGAATAGTTTTCTAGCACGTTCCGGTCTCAACACCACTTGGCAAATGATTTACTTTGGGGGATGGTTTTGCTTCCTTAAGCCGATCATCTTCCCCACACCTGCCTGGGTTCCTTTCGTTGTGTGTCCCGAGCTTCCTGGGAGCATCTGCTCCTGTCACCGTTCAGCATCCGGAGCCACCGCTCCCCTCACTCTCAGCCCTCCCCGCATTCACCTGTCTCTCACCTCACGTGTCTATCCCTGCAGGGCACTCCAGCCCCTTCCCGCCCCCCCTCCTCCCCCTTTTCTCAGGATCTTTCAACCCTGATTAATTCAGCATGACGTAGCCAGAATTCCCACTAGATTTCTTTGCTGTGGTTTCTTAGGTTCTCTCATCCTTTACCCTCTTCATGATTTTTGGCATAACTGTATACCACATGCACTGTTATTTATTTGGTGCATTCAAACATTTGATTCACTTATTGAAACTCAGTTGCGCTGTAAGTCTTAACGTCTGTGAAATTATGAGTTTGATGTGGTAGTTATTTTTTTCTAATACACATGAATCTAATCCTGTAACGACTCAGGTAACATCTTGTACCACCTGAAATCATGCTTGGTAGCCCCACAGTTGGGGAAATGCTGCTTTAAAAGAGAGATTCCCCCCACCCCCCACCCCACCCCTTCCCTCTTTGGTGGCTCGCAGGTTTGGGCATCTGTTGACACCTGGCTGTCTCTTCTTTCTCTTCCTGCTCCTGAGGCCAGCTGCCCCCTGCTCAGCTCGTGCTTGTGTTCAAAATTCTGCACACAGAATGGTTTTAGGCTTCTGGAAATCAGTTTTATAGTGACTAGAATTCATTCCTGATCTGGTAGGTCCCTCCTCCATCGCTCTTCATGCTGCCTGTCTAAATCTGCAGATGCGTTCTCCGAGTCCTCACAGTTTTTCAGGGTGGCACCATTTTTCGAGGTGGATGGTGGAGCTGGCTGGGGCAGCTCGAGATCGCTCCGGGTTGAGTTACCTTCTAACAGGTCTCAGCAAATCCCTGCCACCTCTCGATCGGAGTTGTTGGCACGAGTACCCGGTGGTTCTAGGTTTTCAGCCCTTGAGGCTCTCAGCAGCATTCATTATACATGGCCATTTGGTGCCTTGTTGCAAAGGCATCTCCTGCCAGTGATGGGTGTGGGCTTCTGGATATTCCTCAGAAAATACAAGATGCCAGCCTGGGGAGGGGTCTCCAAAGCTTCAGGGGTGTTGAAGAAATGCCGCTCTGGGCCGGTGCTACTGCTTGCCCTAATCCCTTGAGCTCGATGCCCAGACTGGCTTCCCTGAGATGGGTGTTTTTTGCCCAGCTTAAAGCTGTAAAAGGCCATTGTCAAATTTGTTTAGCTTCTCAATTCATGTTCCTTAGCAGATGGTGAATTGAAGCTAGCATTCCTGGACAGAGCCTTTCATACATTTAAGAAAACCTGTCGAGTCTCCTGGGGGGCAGAGGCGAGGGAGAGATGAAAGGCTTTCTCTAGACCTGCTTGATAGCATGGACTGTTCTTTTAGGTAATTAAGGGAGACCATAAAAGACGAGCACACGTGTCCATTTACTTTTCACTTGGGGGTCTTAAATCTTTGCTTGGTCTCCTTTAACTTTATACCTGTGATTCACCTTTGGGCCCCCATGGGCTCTGTTTCATTGTGCTGAAACGCACCATTGGGGATTGAAGAATGGGGCTTTTTGGGGTCTTTGGGAACTTTGAGTTTTCCTACGGAGCCTATAGAAGCTTGCTTCTGTATTTGCTGGGCAGGGCCTTCTGGTGAGAGTGGCTGGGGTGAGGCAGCCAGGTGAGGGGTCACTGAAGCAGGTGCAGAGGATGCGCCTCTGAGTCATTCTTTGTGACAACAGCTCCTACCCATGGATGTGTCCTACCCATCAGGTATTAGGACAGTGGTTCCCCAAGTGTGCTGCACATCTGAGTCAACCGGAGATCTTTTATAAAAATGTCAGTGCCCAGGTCCCACTCTGCGGGAAGAGCCAGGCATCAGTAATTGTAAAGATCCCTAAGTGATTCCAAAGTCTAGGAACCACTGTCTTAGGAGGACGAGACTTGAGTTATCTGCATTCTGAGTCACTTATGCTAATCATTCACCAGGTCCGCTTCTAAGTATTTACATATGTCATCTCAATGAGTCCTCAAGCAGTTAAGGAGATAGGTGGTGTGGTCCCCATTTTACAGGCAAGACAGCTGGAGTTCAGAGAGGTTTGAGCACCTGGCCAAGGTCACTGAGTTAGTCTTCAGTGGAAGGAGGCTCTGAATCCAGGTGTATCTGCCTCCAGAGTCCACGTCATTGCCCTGGTTAAGGGCATGGGGGTGGGGTTGGGGGATGGTTCCGGTAGACTGGAAAACATTTGGTATCTGCATGCTTAAGCCGTGACATTTGAGCAGTAATTTTCTGACATAGAGATTAGAAGATTCCAGGGGGAGGAAACCACATGAGCAAAGGCACGGAGTCATGGAGTTCTCAGAAAGGCAGGGTGGCTGCAATGCCGTGTCAAAGGGCAGTTAAGAGATCTGGCTGTGGTGGATGGTTCTGAGGCTAGAAAGGTTGTGTGGGATTCTACCGTGAAGGACTTGGGATGCCATGTGCTAGAGAGACCTCAGATTCTCATGGGCAAATGAATCCTCTGGGGTGCTGCTTAAAATGCAGATTCTGGTATTGTAGGCCTGGGACGGGTCCTGAAAGTCTGCATTTCTCCCACCTCTTAGCAGTTGCTGCTGCTTTCACGCCTTGAGTATGAGGCTTCTTGGCAGTGGTTCTCAAACTTCGCTGCACGGCAGAATCACCTGGGAAACCTTTAAAATCCTAATGCCCAGGTCATGCTCCATTCCAATTAGGTCAGAATGTCTCGGGGGATGGGAGCCAGACATCGGTATGTTTGAAGGATATTCAAGTGACTCCAGGGTGCAGGATTGAGAAACGCTGCTGTAGGGGGTGGGATGGTCCTTGCTGAATTTGGATCGGGGGACTGACTGCTCCATTCATAGAATGGAGAGGACAGATTGGTGTGAGAACGATCGCAGTTGTTTTCTTACTTTATTCATGAAGTCTGCAATAT
This sequence comes from Eschrichtius robustus, assembly GCF_028021215.1. NCBI lineage: Eukaryota > Metazoa > Chordata > Mammalia > Artiodactyla > Eschrichtiidae > Eschrichtius > Eschrichtius robustus. The sequence goes on from NC_090830.1 coordinate 122,226,639, forward strand.
CTGCTGAGTGCCTGCAGCAGGCCAGGTACAGTTCTGGGGGCTGTGGGTACAGCAGTGTGCCGCTATGATGGTCTGAACTAGTGGGAAGACAGGGTTCCAAGAGCAGAGGCATTTTAGGAAGGGGGATACCCGGGCCTTCTGAATTACCGGTAATTTGGTTGGGACCGCAAACTGAAATTTCTTTTTCTCTCTGTGATGAAAGGGTTTAGTGGGCATTGAGTAATGAGCTAGCAGAGGACAGATTAACTTGCTGCACCCAGGTCCTTTAGAAGCCTTGTCATTTATGTACAAGCACCTTGCCTGGCTAACCATTTCTGCAGCTTCCTCAAGGTTCTCCTCTAAGGAATATTTGCTTTGCTTCTTTTGGGGTTACTTTAAGTGTTCGAAGATAGCAAAACATTTTTCTTACAAATAATGCTCATCTGCAATTCACATTTTTCAACAGTTTCAACTGATTGGTGAGAACCAGTAAGTGCTGACTGAGGCTTTCTATGTAGTCCGCTGTCTCTGTACCCCATGAGCGTGTTGCTGGAACTTGATCTGGATGCAGAAAATAGTGAAGTTGGCATGTGAGAACAGGGGTGCACGAACTTAGGGCGTAGCCTCTGGAGGAGGCTGGCCTCTGAGTAGTGGGGCTGGTTGGTTAGGAAACATGTTAGTTTCTGGTGAGCATCCGGCTGAAACACTGGAGGTCAAAATCCTGAGATAGGCCATGCTCTGCGTTCCCCTCCCAAATCTTCATGATCCAGGAACTGGAAAGGGCGTAGGTAGGGGACTTCAGGACTGTGGTGGGTCCTGGGGAAGGGCCTGCTTGTAGTTACCTATTTTGAGTATCACTCCCGCTGGAGCCAGATTAAGCCTGTCTAGTATTTTCAAGACCCGGTGATGCTTCTAGAATGGAAGTATGGAAGCTGGGCACTTGGAGCTCTGTTTGTTGATTATGTTGGTACGTGAATTCGGGAAGCCCTGTGCTAAGCCTGGATCCTGAAATGAGAAGATTTCACACAAGGGTCAGAGACTCTTGTTTGGCCTTGGACCTTTCTACTTGAAGCCCCGTCTTACTCTTACAAGGGCCCTGGCTTGGCTGTTGCAGTATATGGTCACCCCTGTTATTATCAAAGACGGCTGTGGCTAGTAACCTTCGCATCGCTTGAGGAAGTGTGGATTAGAGCTAGGGAGAAAGCTGCAGGGTGGCTTCTGCCCGTTACCCCTCTGCCACCTCCCCTCTGCCATCGTCGGGGCACACTCGTCCTGGGGCGAGTTGGGAATTTTTTGGACCTTAGAAATCCTGAAGTCTTTGTGAGTCCAGGCTACGTCAGTTCCTTTCCTGTGCCATCTCTGCAGGATTCTGGAGGAATAATTAGTTAATGTTTGCAGAGCACTTTGAAATGCTCAGATGAAAGGCACCAGAGAAGCACAAAGTATTATTATTTATTATTAGTCTGAACCAGAATGGGCAGCGCGTCTTGCCTGAGCCAAGCCCGTCTTGCCTGAGCCAAGCCCGTTCCTTCTGCTGTCTTTTTCTGCCCAGCAAAACTGAAGAAAAGTGTGAGGGATCGCACTCAGTCATGCATCGTCTGTCCGCGACTGTGGCCAGGGGAGGTGGAGAAACACGCGCGCACAGTGGGTGCAGAGCAGGGGGCTCTCAGCCCGGGCATGACCAGGGCTTCCATGCCTGTGGGGTCTGGGGTGAGGCGGGGGTTTGCCATTGGTTCTCCTTGCCTATGCTCCGTGTATTGTGTTTTTAATTTCAATTTCACTTGATTCAGTGGTATTAATGCTGAGCAATCTGCTTCCTGGGGACCCAGAGGTACTTGTGTCAGGAGAGTCTGGACTGAGAATGATCTTTTGCTGGGGTAGAATGTTCCAGATTGATTTATGTTGGCCTCAAGTATGTGTGTATCAGCATTTCATTTCTTCATAACATTTTGGCATGCTAAGGCAGGTACCCCGCAGCTCGGGGCAGAGCACGGCGGCCCAAGGGGAGCTCTCTGACTCTTTCCCCTTTCTTTCGTAGGCTGGAATTGAATTTATCAGCTGCCCGGGTTGGTGGGGGAGATGGGACTGGGAGGGGGCTGGGGAGCGGGGGAGGAAAGAAAATCCTTGGGCCAGTCCTTTTGGAAATGAGAGATGTGGTTTACCTTCTGCTTATCAGCAGAATGATTGGTACCCCCCGCCAAAAGAAAAAAAAAAACCTTAGCTAGTCTTTAATAAATAGCCCTTCTGTCCCCAGATCCTGACATCTTCCGAGACAGGAGCACCATGTGAGCCCCCGGCAGCCTCTGCTGCTTGGTGTTCTGTAAACTAGATGGTGTCTCTTTGCCCCGAGGCTCAGAAACCCGGAGGACTGACCACTTCTTGAGGCTTATCTCCAGTTTGCAAAGAGCCCCCGGCTAGCAGGGCTGAGGATTCTTGTACCAGCAAGCAGCCTCACCCCCAGCATATTACCTTCGACTCTTAGTCTCCTCTTAACACGGAACAGCCAGTAATACTCATATCCTAGTTTGCAGTGAAGCCAAAAATTGGTACGTGTTTTCTATACCTGAACAATTTCTTGTAGGAACCGTGGATTTAGTTTATAAGACTTTCCTAAACTATGAGGGATTCGGAGTAACATCTGGGGCAGGACCTGAGAGTTTTCTGAATTGTTTTCTCCATGAGCTGGGCACGGCTGCTTGAATGAAGGACCCATGCAGTGGGTGGAAGGAAGCGGGCGGTGTCCCATCTTACCCCTGAGGAAACGGAGAAATTGACCAGCGATGGAGAGCTAAGCATCCTTCTTTCTGGTCCCTCCTCAGGTGCGCTTTTCAGCTGCCCACACTGTTTCCTTTGCCACTTGTACTTTAGCGTCGGAGACACCGTTAAATGGGAATTCTTGGGGGAACCCTGCTGCTCTTGGTCCGAGCCTGGCTGGGAGGGAGGGAGGGGTGGGAATGGGGGTGGATATGACCCTTTGCATTTGAGCCGAGGGGAGGGCTGGCCACCTAGAGATACCCTCTCTGGTTACTGGGGATTTTCTCCCTTCCACCCAGCACCCTCCTGCTTGGTGGACATGCACCTTGCAGAATCTCCTAAGAAAGCATCTAGTTATTGGAGGAGCCAAGCATTCCCGTCCTGGTCACCTTATTTTTCAGAAAAACGACAAGAGGAACCAAATTTTTATTAAATCCCTTGCTGGTCCTGTTCATTGTGTCTCATTTGCTTTTCACAGCAGCTTTGCAAACGTAGTATGTTTATGTTCATTTTACAAATGAGAAAGTTGAGGTCCAGAGAGGTTCAGTGTAGACCTTTAGTCTTTGCAAATGCATCTTCTTTACAAACCAGAATTTTTGCAAAGAGGGCTGGAGAGAGCTGCGTAAGGTGGCATTGGAGCCATCAGCACAGAATTATGGAGCAGGCCCAGTGCTGGGTGATGGAGGGACTGCTGGTCTGTAAGAGGCATGGAGTAATTTAATTCATCCCACCCCCCCCAAGTCCGTCTCCCATCACTGCTGAGGAAACAAATACATTTACATCATTACATTAGTGGTTGTGAAGATTCCATGACCTATGGAAAGCGTTTGACCAGTGCCCGGCACATAGCAGGTGCTCAATAAAGATTAGCCTCTCTCCAGATGTGGGAGGAGATTAAATTCCCTCCCTAGGGTATGTTGCCCTGTTATTCTCTGCTGCATTCCTTCTGTCCTTTAGGCTTTGAGAAGGCTGGGATGAGCGTCTTCTCGAGGTCCTCAATGTGTTGGTATTGAGAATGGGTGGAAGGTGGGTGGCCAGAGACTCAGCCATCCCTGCAGGCTTTATCCCGAGTCCTTTGTGAGAGCCTTGCTGGGGTGGACAGCCAGGCGTCTGTTTCCTTCAGTGTACACTTCCTGAGCACCTAGCATTCGCCAGCTGCGGTGCTAGGAGCTGGAGAGAGAGGTGAGCAGGACGTGACCTTGGGAAGGCAGCCATGAGAACGAGGAAGTGGAGTAAAGTTATTATGGGTGTGATGGTGGAAATCTGGGCCGCGTCCAGATGCGACACAGGAGGGAGAGTGGGTTTCTGGGGCCAGTGGGACAGAGCACGTGAAACCCAGAATGGGGTTCTCTCCGTGACCAAAGCACCTTTGAAGAAGTCCTCAGGAGGGTCCAGGGGAAGCCATGTCTGATTGTGTCTCTGGTTTATTGCATGGGCCCACTGGTGGTTTTAGAGGCCCTTGAGTCCATTTGGGGAAGTGTGCAGTGGCTCAACCCCAGCAAACATAACCAGTTTAAATATTACCAAACATGGTGGTCCCTTTCACCTTTTATGTCCTACATAAGTTACGGCTATCTGCTAGTTTACTGGAAAATATATTTTCTTTAAAGTTTGTTCTTTAGGAGTAAAATGATGTGTTAGAAAACATAAAGCAACAAGAAAGAATGGTCTGTAATCCTGCTACTTGGAGAAAAAGCATTACTAAAGGTGGTTGATTTTTCTTTTTCAAAGTAGACGAGGGTTTCGGATATATTGACTTTTCAGGTGTGCACGTGGTCACACGGACAGCCAGCATTTTTTCATGTGGGTTTCAGCCAGGCTTGACACCTGCCCCTTAACGAAAAGTAAACCCCTGCCTTATTTGTCTGCCACTTTCCCTGTGGATTACTGTGGACAGCGTCGGGGGGGAGGCGGGTTGACGTTATGTTAAAGACTTGACAACCCAGAAGCGCTCTGTTGGTTTCTTTGTTGTAACCTTCGAGCTAGCTAGCGACAGGCTGAAATGTCACCTTTGCCCTTCTTTAAAAGCAGGAGTAATAGGTGGTGAGTGGATGGATGCCTCTTAAAATATTGGGAAGTGCTGTGGCCCTAGGTGAGCTTTGTAGAAGTTAGTTATGTGTATTGTGTTCGTTTAACAAATGAATCTTCTGGCCCTGAAGATAATGAGGTTGGGGGGCAGCGATGCCACCTTACCACTCACCTGAGGGTCCCGGTCACCCAGAACGTGCCTGGCCTACTGTAGGGGCCTGGCATGCTTTTTTGATTGATACAGGCCTTGAGAGAGAGGTGTAATGGCTGCCATGCTGTTGGGGAACCAGCTGAAAAGAAGGTAGCGGGTGTCCTCATGGAAGCCGGCAGAACTGCCGCCCCCTACCTTTATCCCCTCGCTGCGTGTGGATCCAGTCTGGTACTAGTGCTTTGTGCTCCTCTTTCCTGCCTGGAAGTACGAGCATCCTGTACAGCTCAGAGCTCCCTCTTGCCCTCTCCCCACAATCCCCTCCCTCTTCCCTCCCCCTTTCCCCTCCAGGGCTGGATACTGGGTTGGCTTTACCTGATAGGAGGGTGCTTTGCTGAGACCGTACCAGTAGCGAGTTCCCAGTGGCAGTGAGGCAACTGGATGCAGAGGCTTGTGCATTCCTCTAATAATAATAACTTGTGTGTTTATAGTATCTGATATTCTATTTTACAGTCTAAGTGCTTTTCAAATACCTTACTATTATCTTTAGTTTATAGATACACTAACCAGGGCTTGTTTGGGGAGACGGGCAGGGTTGTGGGGATAGAAGGAAGGGAACCAATCTTGATTGAATCCTGAAGCTCTGCTAGAAGCTGCCAAGCAGCTCCATCACGGTTTAGGGGAATCTTTGCATCTACCCTGTGAGGGAGATGGATGAGGGGAAATTATTTTACAGTAACTGGGGGTCGGGGGAGCTGAAATCTCTGCTCACTGTCACATGGCAAGTTGGGTGAGAGCTGGGACTTGACACCCAGGTCACCTGACTCTTAGGCCCTGCAGATCTTTCTCTTCTGTCTCTAACACCCAGTATAATGCCCGGCTCCTGCATCAATAAATATTTGTCGAATGTTAAATGAGGCTTAAAGAGACCGTTCACACTTGACACAGGGGCACAGAGAGACACACGTGTTTTCTGCCCTCATAACCCTCACTTCCAAATCCTGTGACCTTGGGCTGGTTGCCTACGCTCTCCCAGCTCAGTTTCCTGAAAACTTATCTGAAAAATGGGTAAAGGACTTAGCAGAGGGCATTTCCTATAGGAAGAACACAAATATTAGAGGACTTCTACTGCTTATTGTTGTCTTTTCATTTTTCCGACCACACAGCTTCCCTTTTTATTTCTACCTCCTAGAAAATAAATTTCTGATGACAAACTGTAGTGTTGGATAATAACAACAACGAAGAAAGCATTCCTGACGTGATTACCAAAATCCCCAAATGTGACAAATGTCAACTTAATAATAATAACGGTGGTCATGGAGCTGGCATTTATTTCTTGAGCACTTACCATGTGCTGGGTTCCACTACCTGGAGTCTTGATTTGGCAGCATCTCTGATTTGAAAGAGCTGTTGTAGCTCCCATTATATAGACAAAGAAACTGAGGTGCCCTGCCTGAAGTCTCTAAGGAACTGGGTGGTGGTCTGGGATTCCAGCACTAGAATTGGTCCGACTTCCCTCTCTTTATAAACTGCACCTAAAACTTCACAACCCACCTGTGTTTGTTCTGGGCATTTTCGTATCTCACTTGGCTTGTTTACAGCCTGGACGTTTGCTCTGCCCATTCTCGGAGTACATGGTCAGTGCAGGAGGAAACCCACACTGGTCTTTGGACTGAACCAGGGTGCCAATGGCTGATTCTTGTTTTTCTGCCTGACGGTGGTGAGCCAGGGGCTCCAGGGAGGTCTTCGAATTTCCCTTTCCGCACTGTCTGCCCCTTCTTTAGGCAATGTTTTTAACAGGTGAGGTTTTAAATCTTACTGACATCTCTGAAGAAAGAGGAGAAAAAAAATCAAGACATGGCCAGGAAGAAAAGCTGTAGGGTTGTTTTTTTTTTTTTTTCCCCCGAGATTTTTTTTTTCCTTTGCCATTTTTCTTTCGTAGGCACGTTGTAAAACCTCTCTTGGATGATGAGTTCGTGTGGTTTCTTGGTAGCCCTGGAGCAGCTGCTGCTGAGTCTGACCTAGCGCATTGCAGCCCCCTGTTCTGTGGGCCAACTTGTGCCTTGTGTGTCTGCTGTTTGCAGAGCATGAAAGGGAAGAATCAGAATTCTGTTAGGGTTGCAGACATTTAAGAAATCTCTAAGTTTGAGGGCCAGTTGGAGGGAAGAGAGGCAGTGGCTTAGAACACGAGGCCTGCAGCTGAGCTTTGGTGTACCTAGTTGGAGACCAGACACGAAGGAGACCAGACACAGTAACAGAGGAAAATTCCACTTGACCAGAAGGCTGGGAATGAATGTATTGGTGCATGGGGCGGGAGTAATCTGGAGAGGCGAGGCTGGTTCACTAGGGATGTTTTTAGTCACTTTGCTTTACTTCAGGCTAAGTGTTCCTTTCCCTTTAAGCATGAGATGATACCTGGGGATTAACTTTTTTGGATGGTTTAGAATTGTGCAGTAGCTCCAGGCGTTTTATTCCGCTGATACTGATTATGTTAATAACAATATCACAGCTAGCTAATAATATAATAGCATTTACTAAGCAGGCACCATATGGCAGGCACCGTGCCAAGCATTTGATCCTTACGAGAACTCGGAGATGGCTTTTGTGTGTATATTCCCATTTTACAGATGAGAAAACGAACGCTCAGAGAGGTGAAATCATTTGCCCAAGCTCCCCCTACTTTTAGATGGTTTGCTTTGGTATCTTCTCTTAAAGAACTCGATTTCTTTGAGTGTCAGCACTTGGCACGTATTAGGCACTCAATACATACTTCGGTGAGTGATCAGAGTTACGGAGCTGGGGTTTGAACCCCGGTCTGAGCTGCCTCTGCACGTGATCTGGGAACTTGGTCTGAGCGCGTGCAGGCCCCATGACCCCTGTTTTGCTGCTTTAGGTCCTCACAGTAGTAGATTCGATTATCCCAGTGGGGGCTCAGTGGTCCAAAGGAAGGGGAGCACGGGGACTTCGGGGAGGCAAGAACAAGGCTCCTGGGGCACTTGGGCATTCAAGGCGTAGTGTGAACTGTCATTCAGGAGAATTTGCTGGATTAGTGGTTTCCTCTCCATTTGTGGCAGCGTGTGATTCGCTGTGTGCCCTCCTCTCCCGCCCCGTGCCTGCAGAGGAAGTTGGGCGGACTCCAGAAGTCCTTTCAGATGGGACCACTGGTTAGTCACCTGTACTTGAACAGAGACTGAGCGGGACGTCATGAACTTGGCTTCCCCTCCTTGGGGCATGGGGAAATTTAGACAGCTGGGGTTGAATGCTCAAGGCAAAGCCCTTCGCCAGGGTACATAAAGACAGGAAGAGGGATATGCTTTAAATACTCGAATGAACCATTTCTTACTTTCCCATTTGCGTGTGGACAGTAATGGCGTGCCATTATCAGCCGGTCTGTTCATCCGGCACCCAACTGGACCAGCCTCTCTGTCTGTTGACTTCCTGCATTTATTACACAAAGTGCACGCTTCTCTTTTCTCCTTCTTTACTCCCTGCAGTGAGATTGCGTGCTTCATGAGCATGAACCCCATTTGCCTTCTATCTCATACATCAAGAGGGTGTAGCTGTAGTGGTGCACGACCAATCACTCATACCCGTCCTAAGAGGGAGGTACTGTTATTATCTTCACTTTGCAGGCAAGGGTCAGGAGGCGTAGAGAGGTGAAGCCATTTGTCCAAGGCCCTAGAAGTACTAAGCCGCAGATCCTGGATTTGAACCCAGGCATTCCAGCTCCTGGGCCTGTGCTCTTAACATTCTACTGGTCTGAATTAGTGAGGTTTTAAGTTTATTTATTTATTTTTAATTTAATTTAATTTAATTTTTAGTTAGTTAATTAATTAATTAATTATTTTGGCTGCGTTGGGTCTTCCTTGCTACACATGGGCTCTCTCTAGTTGCTGGGGGCGGGGGCTAGTCTTTGTTGTGGAGCACGGGCTCTAGGCACATGGGCTTCAGTAGTTGTAGCACGCGGGCTCAGTAGTTGTGACTCGCGTGCTCTAGAGTGCAGGCTCAGTAGTTGTGGCGCATGGGCTTAGTTGCTCCGTGGCTTGTGGGATCTTCCTGGACCAGGGCTCGAACCCGTGTCCCCTGCATTAGCAGGCGGATTCTTAACCACTGTGCCACCAGGGAAGCCCTTAAGTTTATTTTGAACCAAGCTGCTTCTTCTAGAAGCTTCTGTCAGCTGACTCCACAGTGGGGAGATAAGGTGGTGACCTCTGTTCGCAGGGTTAGCTCAGGCTGGAAGAGAGAGAACAGGAGCTGGTTAGATGGGTAGAGGTACCCAGCCCTTTCTGGGGATCAAGCCCTCTTTGACCTGAAATCTTGAAGTTCAACCTGCCTCCTGCATCTTTGCTGCTGTCAAAAGACCGAGACCTGAAGTTCCTTCTCTCAGATTTCTGGGAGCTCTCGATGTGGAGATGGCCAGATTCCGTGGTCAGGGCTGGTTGGGATTGCAAATAAACTGAAGCCTGGGAAACTTTCTTGCTATTAATAGTGCAGACCTTTGGGGGAGGGAATAACCAAACTTGATGCTGTTGGAATTGATTTTGCCTGTCCAGATGACATACTAATGAGCTAAGTGGTTAGCTTAGATCGTTACTGCTCCTTCCCCAGCCAAGTTCTTTTAAAGCCTAAAACCACAAAAGCAGAGAACAAGTTGGTTTAGGGAGGCACAGTGGCCCTGTTGAGCAAGGGGAGGTGGTGAGCTTGGGCTTACACATGGGAGGGTGAATGTGGCGCTCAATTCTGAATGAGTTGTGTCACCTAACTCCGTTTCTTTACCTGGCATTCTTTTTTTTTTTTTTGAAACAGGAATTTGACTTGTTGTCTGGATATTTTTAAATTTAATTTTTATTTTATACTAGAGTATAGTTGATTTACAATGTTGTGTTAGTTTCAGGTGTACAGCAAAGTGATTCAGTTACACATATACGTACATCCATTCTTTTTCAGATTCTTTTCCCAAATAGGTTATTACAGATTATTGAGTAGAGTTCCCTGTACTATACAGTAGGTCCTTGTTGATGATCTATTTTATATATAGTAGTATGTATATGTTAATCCCAAACTCCTAATTTATCCCTCCCTCCACCTTTCCCCTTTGGTAACCCTAAGTTTGTTTTCAAGTCTGTGGGTCTGTTTCTGTTTTGTAAATAAGTTCATTTGTATCATTTTTTTAAGATTCCACATAGAAGTGATATGATATTTTATTTGTCTTTCTCTGCTGTTGTCTGGATTTTTGGTGGGAGTATTTCTGTCTCTTCAGTGCCTTTGGGTTATTTTGGAAAGTTTCTCTCCCAGCCCGTAGTGTGTCAGAGAGTACGCTGTCAACCGATCTCTCTCTCCAGGGAGAAAGTCTCTGTAAAACAACCCTGAGATCCCTATCTCTTCAAATCACCCACTTTGATTGTAACATCCATTGTTCTGCCCTTTGCTTCCTGGCATATTCTGGTCTCTCTCGCTGTGTACAATTAAAAACACAAAAGAGCCCTCTCTGTCCCAAGTGCCCGGAGTATCCCAGTATCTCACAGGAGTCTTTGGAAGTGGACAGAACTGTATTTCCTTCCCCAAATGAGGTGATTGTGCTCGAAATATCTCCTGGTAGTTTATTAGAGGAAACCACAGGCTGGGGTCAGAGGCAGTTCCTCCTGCCTGCAGCCTGCTGTCTTGCCTCTTCTTTCTAGATCTTTCTTCCCCCCCCCCCCGCATTGATCCTACCCCCCAGTGGTATGCTCTCCCATGGGGGCAGCCCTGCTTCTTTCTCTGCAATGCTGTGGAGTTGGAGCAGAGCGGCTTGATGGCGACCTGTCCTCACTCGTCCCTCTGGAACGTGAGGAAGGAATGTGGGGTGTGGACCTCCTTGAGTGACTGGGATTCGGCCAGTGGAGTCCGCTGGCGGACGAGAAGGGTGTGGGCAAAGGCAACTACTGTGTGAGGCTCCTCCGGACAGAAAGCCTGCCTTCATCTTTTACTGTGCTTAATGGACAATTGAGACATTCAGCCCATGTCTGAAAGGAGAGTGGGCCGGAATGGTCTCGAAGACCTCCCAGACGAGGGCTTGTAGGAGCAGCAAATAGAGGCAAGGATTACCAACAGGAGAAACAACTGGGGCTGAGTCCTGGGAGAGAATGTTTATTTCCTTGCTCTCTAGGAGGGATTTGGAAAGAGCCATAATCCTGGGTTAGGAGTAATTTGTTACAGCAAGATGATACTTGAGTGGCAGGCTGCTTCTGGCTGAGGCAGCAAGACTTGTGTGCAGGGGGGTCGGGGGGCCTCCAGAAGGTCAGCCTCACTAAATCTTCCCCCTGGCTCGGGGGTTTGTTCCTCCCCAAGCAAAATTAACCAGCACCGCTGCTTGACCTTTCGGCTTCCTGGGTGTCACATTACGAAGCGTCTCCACATGCTTGTCACAGCTAGAATCGGACAATAAAAATTCGGACAGGGAGACCTTGCTGGAGCCACTGACCTCTTTCAGATGTGACAAGAGGGGGGAAAGAAAATAAAAAAGAAACGCAGCCTGCTTCATGGTTTCAGTTGGAGTTTGAGGACCGGAGCTGAGGTCTGTCTTGCATTTGGTTCCTACGTGAACTTGACTAAAGCACGTTCATTGGTTGCTTGTTGGTTGCCAAGACTGCTGCTGTCTCTCGTTGTCATGGAATGGGGGGAAGAAATACAGAATAGGGAGGAGGCCCCATATCAGAAAAATCCAAGTCTCGAGAGCTCCCGGCCGTGGAGAAAGGAAGGAATTTTTTAACGTTCTTGATTTTAATATCTGCTGAGATCGGATCATGCATGCATTTAAAATAACCCTTCCGGGTCATCAGGACCCTGTTACTCTCTGGCTTCGTACCTCTCTCTCAAAGGTCATCTGATTGGCTACGTCTCTAACCGTGTACCTGGTAGACCTGTAACTTCTGGCTTTTAAATCCTCGATGAGTTGTAGGAAAAAATAGCAAATCTTAAGTCTCTGGAATCTTATGTAATTCTTTTCCCTTACTTCATTTACACCATTTATCCTTTGAGTTCGGAAGGATGGTGGAGAGGTCGGTCAGGAGATTTTAGACAAGCAATTCCATGCCCATATTTTGGATGGAGAGACTGAGGTGCAGAGCCACCCTGACCTGCCCGAGGTCGCAGGACAGTGGAGGATGGACTGTAGCGTTCAGGTCTCTGAACTCCCTGTGGTTCTGTTGACTCATCTGCTCTGCTCTATTTGTTTTTAGCCACGGGCCTTGAAGCAGTTAGCACACGCTCCTGTTCCTCAGTCCCATGATCTTCACCGGCACTTCTCACCCAGGGTATCCCATGCTCTTTATGTTTCTCACGAAGTCTTGTTCACCTGCCATGGTAACATTCCTTCCCCAAGATCCAACGCCAGCCAAAATCACATTTGGAAATTGTTTGTTTCCCAAGAAACTTTGGAGGGTTTGCTTTTTTAAAAAAAAAAGAATAGGTTCACCTGTTTTTTGGTTCCTCCTTAGGCATTATGGGTGGGGCCTGTGTATTACGTGTCTGTTCTCTCCTACCCCACTTGTCTCTGAAATGAGTGTGAAAACCATCAAGTGACTTTTTTTTTTTTTTGTAATTCATTTAAAAAACAGATCTAATTGACATACTGTAAAACTTACTCATTTAAAGTATACAATTCCGTGGGTTTTTAGTATATTCATAAGGCTGTGCAAGCGTCATCGCTATTTCCAGGACATTCTCATCACCCCAAAAAGAAACTCTGTACCCGCTAGTGGTCACCCCCTAATCCTCCATCCCTCTACTGCCCGCCAATCACTAATTTACTCTCTGTCCCTATGGGTTTGCCTATTCTGGATATTTCATATAGAAGGAATCATACCATATGTGCCTTTTTTTGTCTGCCTTCTTTAAGTTAGCATATTTTCAAGGGTCATCCACGTTGGAGCATGAGTCAGTATTCATTCGTTCATTCGTTTTTATTGCCAAGTAATATTCCATTGCATGGCTACACCACATTTTGTTTATCCATCCGTCAGCTGAGACTTGGCGTGCGCTTATCTCAGCGTGCTCCATATTCTGCGCTCCCTTGATGCCCACACTTGGACCCTGAGCCGCTCCACGGATTCCAGCCTCTTCTCCGGGTCTTGAGGTGCGTGCATCCACCTCAGCATGCTTGTAGGAGAGCAGGTGGTAACATTGGTAAACATTCCAATTAACTGGACTGTACTGGGCCTTTTTATAAGAAGCACTAAGAAAAAATGTGGTGACCGCAAGTTTGACTTGAAAATGAGAAGATTGTAAATGTTTCTCTGCCTAAAGTTGGGTTGTGTCAGCCACCGTCTGGGGGGCCGTGGGGAACGAGCTGGGGCTGCCCTGCCTGGAGGCTGAGGACCAGGCGACCTGCTTGAGCAAGACGGGGGTGGGGGGGACCAGGGCTCCTCCTCTCCTTTCTTCTAGTGGCTTCATGTCCCCTAGACATGGCTCAGAGACTTGGGTGCTTACAGCAGGGCTGACATTTCTTGGAATCCACAGCCTTTCTGTGGGGAACTCAATCTTGAAGCTGCCTGAAGAGTGCGAGATGGCGAGTGGGGCGGGGGGCTTTTGGTCAGGACAGGGGGACACCCGGTCTCTGAGGCTGGTTTCCTGCTGGCTGTCTGTGTAGGGGTGGTGGCTAAGTCACTTTAATTTCCTGTGCACCTTCTCTGCCCTCTCCTGGGGGACACCCATTGCCCACTGCGCTCAATTCTGGCCTGAAAGTACCAGAACTCTACATTCTGGTTCAGAATCCCTAGTCACTGCGTGGCTAAGTCACTTAATTTCCTGTGCACCTTCTCTGCCCTCTCCTGGGGGACACCCATTGCCCACTGCGCTCAATTCTGGCCTGAAAGTACCAGAACTCTACATTCTGGTTCAGAATCCCTAGTCACTGCGTGGCTAAGTCACTTAATTTCCTGTGCACCTTCTCTGCCCTCTCCTGGGGGACACCCATTGCCCACTGCGCTCAATTCTGGCCTGAAAGTACCAGAACTCTACATTCTGGTTCAGAATCCCTAGTCACTGCGTGGCTAAGTCACTTAATTTCTGTCTGCCTCACTTTCTCCTCTTCTAAAATGGGTTTGGAGATTATCTGCATTGACCACTTAAAAAAGGATGTGACAGTCAATTTAGAGGTTTGAAAGAGCCTTTGAGAAAGGAAGGTGGAATCTGCATATCCTCAAGGTGCTCTGTTTTGATACTGCCCCAGCACTGACCACTTATGCTAATGCCTGACCATCAGAGTCGCCTGGCAAGTTGGGAAAAAGAAAATACAGACCCCTGGGCCCCCTCCCAGATAGTCTGATTAAGCAGGTGTGCGGTGGGTCAGGAGAAGAGTCTCCCTCTAAACAAACCAGTGTGGTTTGGGAGCCTGGGACCATGTCACGGTCAGGAACTAAATCTTTTTTCATGATGTTTCTCTTACCTTTCTTGTGTTAGTCCTTGTACCACTCGTTAGCTTACTGTCTTAGTGGCTGGGTCTTAGATGACTTTTCTCGGCCTCAGAATACGTAGTCCACACTGGACACAGAGCATATGCTTTGTAAATGCGGCAGGAATTCATGTGTTAGGGCAGAGGGGGTTTTTGAGGTCATGTTCCCAATTTCCTACTGTAGACTTAGGCCCAGAGTGGGGAAGAGGTTGCCCAGTGAAGAAGTGAAATCGAAGTGATTACCCAGCTAGCAGCAGAGCTGGGCCTGGAAAGTAGGTTTCCAGACTCTTTTCTCCCAGTGTGCTACTCCCAGGAGCACACAGTCATAATTTTCAGATTGAGTTTTTCTGGAGAGTGGAAAGGAGGCCTTGCCCCAGTCTAAGGGGGCCCATCCGGGTTTGAGAGGAAGGGCCCAGTGACAAACTTTACAGCTTGTGCTTGCATGAGCTGCTATCCCATAACCTTCCTGCAAAACCACCGACCTGGCGAATGCAAAAATATCTCAGGGACCTGGGTGTTGAATAGTTGGCGAGGTAAAGAAAACAGTGAGTCCCAAGTTTTGGTTATTGGATTTTGTTTGTTTCTTTGTTTGTTATTTGCTTGTTTTGCTTTGTTTCTCCCTTACTACCTTCCTGTTCTCAGGAGCTCTGGTAGAAATAATTTTCTGGTGGCCTTGGAGGAAAATAGTTGAATGTTTGCCCAGTGACCTGTGGGGTGGGGGGGGGAGAAGGGAGACGGTAGATGATGGAAAAGGATCCCTTTGGGGACACTGTGAGGCGTTCCCTGAGCCGTGCCCTTTGAGACACTGATCCCTGCTTAGAGTTCAGATGAGGATGTCTCACAGTTAGTTGATAAGAAACCCAAGGAAGGTGGAGGGGAGTTGTAAATTACGTCAGGATGAGGTCGAAACACGCTGGTGACCTGGAGCCCTGTGCACCACGAGGCTGCCAGGTGACCCGAGGACCTCAGGCAGGCTGGGGCTGCTGTGCTGGCCCTAGTGCCCTCCTTGTCAAATGTTGGTTGTACCTTCCTGACTGTTTACTTTGTAGGCTTGTTGTGGATGTGGTTATGAACTGTAAATACTCTCTGAATGTGAAGTGATGCTATTAGGGCCCTTTAGTCTTTAGTTGTTATGATCAAGAGCAAAAAGATTAACTGTAAGGATTTCGTTTAAAAATCTTATAAACCTAGAGATGATCATACTAAGTGAAGTGAGTCAGACAGAGAAAGACAAATATCACATGATGTCACTTATGTGTGGACTCTAAAAAAATGATACGAATGAATTTATTTACAAAACAGAAATAGACTCACAGACATAGAAAACAAACTTATGGTTACCAAAGGGGAAAGGAGGGCGAGGGATAAATTAGGAGTTTGGGATTAACAGATACGCATTACTATGTATAAAACAAACAAACAACAAGGACCTACTATATGGCACAGGGAACTATATTCAATATCTTGTAATAACCTATAATGGAAAAGAATCTGAAAAAGAATATATATATATACACGCACATATAACAGAATCACTTTGCCATACACCAGAAACTAATACAACATTGTAAATCAACTATACTTCAATTAAAAAAAAAAATCTTATAACAACCAACCCATAGAGAGAGAGGATAAAAAAGCTATTAAATTGTTGTTTTGCACAGATGCCTTGCTTGCCCCTTCCCTCCCCGCCCCTTTGCCCTTTTCCCCCGTATTCTTTTTATGTTGAGAAATGGGGTAGTGACTTTAAGGGGAACGTTTCAAAGTTCCTATTATGTTGGTTTCATTGAGGGAGGGAGGGAGGGAGGGAGGGAGAGAGAGAGAGAGAGAGAGAAGAGAGGATCAATCTTAACATCTTACTGAACTTTTCCTGTAGCTTTTTCCTTCTCCAAGTTCAGCCTTCTGAGGTCTTTGGTTTTCTTTTCCTAAGTAACTAGAGTATATACTCACTTATGCTAAATCCCAAGCAGCAGAAACCACATGTTCCTGAATTTTCTTTTTCTGTGCAGTCATGCTTCATAGGCAAATAATGCCTCTTTAAACAGAACCTCTATCTTAGGTTCTCAGTGGATGTTCAAAAGAAGAAATTACTGGACTATGTTTTAACCTAGGACAAAGCAGCCTAATCTCCTATACCCTCTGCATCTGCAGGAAAATTGATCAAAGCGGTTTTAGAATTGCGGCCCCTGATGATCCTGCAGGATTCTGGAGCCTTCTGAAATGGTTTCACAGAGTTTCTGCTATTTGGTATATGTGATCACTGCTAACTTTTAGAAACCTGTTGGTACCTATATGTTTTAGAGTATTAAATTAATCACAGCTTCTTATATTTCAACCATGCTGGGTAAATTGGGGGTCCCTGATCTCCAGGGCAAATTATTTATTGATAGAAGATGGGCTGGATTTTCCATCTTCCAGTTCTGAGAAATGAAAAAGGTTTAGAAAGTGACAGCCAAGGATGTTCTTTAACAGACCTAAGTGTGTAGATGTGTATTAGGGTTGAGCCTCATAATATGAGCTCCTGAAGAAGTGTGTGTGTGCCGTCAGTGTTAATATTTGGCTTCCTGTTGTCTCACGTACTAAGTTCTCCTATTTTCCAAGATCTTAGGATGAGGGGCTTCTGGTAGCCTTTTCTTTTGTAAAGTTCAGTGATGTGAACTTAAGCATGGTTTTACCCCTTCCAGAGTAAAGTTTTGTAGTAGAGTTGGCCTGGTCCATGATGAGCCTGCCGGGGGGAAGGTGGGAGCAAGTTACATTGCAAGGGAGGAAGGATGAATGAATTTGGACGTGATAGGCCGTGGCAGGCCGTGGCTGGCAGTACTCTCAGTGTGGGGTGTTTAGGCAGAGTATTTACTTTCCATTCTATAAGAAACACAACTTGTACAGCTTTCTGGCACTAGTGAGTTAGGAAGCCCTTGCGGTCCAAATCTGCCATGAGGATGGTTTCCAATTAATTTGAATTCTTGTAAAATGGATTTTCCTAGGAAAAAGCACCCCTACTGAGAAATAGCGTGGACTGAAGAGGATGTTTTGTTGTAGGCGTTTTTGTATTTGGGTAAAGAATGCATATCAGGCTGGGAAGGGGAGCAAGGCCTTCAAAGTTTAAAAATCAGCTCTTTTCTGGGTGATAGGCTTTCTATGGGGCTGTTTTCCAGAAGAGCCTGGTTTCATCTCCATTGAACAGTCTGTTCAGGCCCCACGGTGCCCCTTTTCCCACCCTGAACCCTGCATTTTGCCCAAGCCGTGGGCTAATGACATCTGTTGGTGGCAAACAGGGTTGGCACAATGTGGGCTTAATTCCAGCGATGTGATGTGTGAAGGAGTTCTGCAAGAGAGGAGCTTCTGAACCTAGAAAGTTGATCCCAAAGCATCTGGGGCACGTCACCCCTGACCTGCGGAATTTCTGCCTGATGCTCTTCTTTTTTTAAAAATGAATTTATTTATTTTATTTATTTTTATTTTTGGGTGCGTTGGGTTTTCGCTGCTGCGCGCGGGCTTCCTCTAGTTGCGGCGAGCGGGGGCTAGTCTTCGTTGCGGTGCGTGGACTTCTCATTGCGGTGGCTTCTCTTGTTGCGGAGCACGGGCTCCAGGCATGCGGGCTTCAGTAGTTGTGGCTCGTGGGCTCTAGAGCGCAGGCTCAGTAGTTGTGGCGCACGGGCTTAGTTGCTCTGTGGCATGTGGGATCTTCCCGGGCCAGGGCTCGAACCCGTGTCCCCTGCACTGGCAGGCGGATTTTTAACCATTGCACCACCAGGGAAGCCCCCTGCCTGATGCTCTTCTGTGGTGACTCCCTGACATGTGATGCATTGCTAGTGTCTCCCGGGAAGTGGACACGAGAACTTTTGGACACGCGAACCTTTTCCAGTCAGAATTGCTCAGGGATTTTAAAGCTTCCATTTTGGAAGAAGGGATGGCTATTTCCGTTGAGATTGTGGTCTAGTGGTTGGACCTTGTGACTGGGAGTCACGGCCAGAGAGCTCAGATTCTTTTCCAAGCTTTTGCCCTCAAACTTGAGTCTGCCAATGACAATTCCATCCAAAAGGTTGCTTTTGGGCCAGTGAACATGCTTTTCTATGTGATGGTGTGTGGCTGTCTGAATTTAAGACCCAGTGAAGGAATGAGTTCTGTCTGACATGATTCAGGTATCTACACATTCAGTCCCTAAGCCAGGGATGGCAAATTGTGGCCCACGGGTCAAAGCTGTCCCGCCTGCCGCCAGTTTTTGTACAGCCTGTGAGCTGAGAACGGTTTTCATTATTTTTAAATGGTTAAAAAAATCAAGAGGGGAATACACATTTCCTGACCCAGGAAAATCATAGGATGTTCACATATCAGCATCTGTAAATAAAGTTTTTGGAACACAGCCATGACAGAATGCATACGTGTATTGCCTGTGGTGGCTTTTGTGTTAGAACAGCAGAGTTGAGTAGTTGGGACAGAGATTGTGTGGGCTACAAAGCTTAAGATTATTTACTATCAGGCTCTTTACAGAAACAGTTTGCCAACCCTGCTCTGAACAAATAAGGGGGTGGTCTCCATGTGCCCGGCCGTCTATGGACGGGAGTGAATGAAAGCAGGTACCGGGAAGCTGCCTTGGTGTTGTATCAAGGATGTGGGGTTTCCCGGCAACTTCATTAGCATCATCGTTGTTGTTCTTTGAGGTGTCCTGTGCGTTTAGATGATACATTTGTACGAAGACCTCCCAGCAGCCCCTCCTCGCCAGCCTTGTCACGGAAATGGGACTCATGGAGATGGGGATGCCTTTGGGGGGAGCAGGTCCTGTCAGGCCCCCTTGAGAACCTGCCGGTCACCAGGAACATAGATCTTGGAGGGGGCTTCTGACTTGGAAGACCCTCCCCATTTGCCTTTCCTTTTCCTTTTTTATTGGGGAAGGTGGCATAGGAGAAATTAGAGCTACATACCTTCTTCTTTTTTGCTGACAATTCAACAGGCCTTTAAACCACCTTGATTCCTCTCAGGCCGTTGGTGGTGTATATATTGAAGACTTTGCCCACAGGTCCAAAGCTTAACTTAAGCTTCCTGAGATATGTCATAAAATATGGCTGGGGTGGGGGGAACCCTAGTGGTCCTTGAGCAGAACATCATTATGAAACAAAGGATGAAATGCTTAAGCCAAGATGACCCTATTTACTTATTTATTTATTTTTACAAATGAAAGTTGCGTAGGCTCCATTTCAACCGTTTTCAATGCAGGAATTCCCACAGCCCCATTTGATTGCAGTTTGTTGAAAAGTTTAATGTTTTTGTAGGCAATTCATAATTTCTACGTTGAGCAGCCTAA
The DNA here is from genome assembly GCF_028021215.1 of Eschrichtius robustus. NCBI lineage: Eukaryota > Metazoa > Chordata > Mammalia > Artiodactyla > Eschrichtiidae > Eschrichtius > Eschrichtius robustus. The sequence goes on from NC_090830.1 coordinate 122,246,280, forward strand.
AAGGAAGGGAGCCTGGAGCCCGGTGTTGCTTTTATAGTGGGATGGTGGGAACTTTTTTTCCCCCTTCCCCAAAAGGGTATAAAACTGAAATTGAACTGTTGGGAAAATGTGGCGTGGCGATCCAGCCCTTTCATAAATCCGAGATGCCCCCTCCTTCAGGTCTTCCTTTAGGACCCAACAGAAGAGAATTTCCTGCTGCTAAATGTCTCCAGGAAGGAAAAGATTTTCCTCTGGGCTATAATAGTACCTAATTTCCTTTTTCTTCCCTTTATTTATTTATTTTCCCTATTAATAAGGACCAATTGTAGAAGATGAAGGAACCTGGGAAACCCATCACTTTTGCAGGAGGTTAATAACTTCCTTTAAAAAATCCTGGCCTAATACTTCTTTCCCCAAAAGGAACCTCGTCAGCTTGAGTGCCAGTCAAGGCCCAAGGGACGGGCACAGATTTGCGGGGACCCAGCGGTTCTGTGGGATCGAGTTGCAGTGGGACAGAGAGGTTGAGGCTGTCACTGCGGAGTCGCTGCGAGTCGGCGGGGCGGGGGCCGTCTTCCCCGCCATCTGGATTTGGTTAGCTCTCTCTGGGCAGCAGGGCCGAGTCTCATTTCCTCCACCCAGTAATGTTATATAGGCAGTGATCCTGGGCTGCCCTAACATAATTGAAAATTATGTGTATTGTAGGCTCGGAGCGCTGAAATGTAGGCTCATAAAAATATGTGGTGCAGGTAGCCTGCGGAGATTGGCTATGGCATACAATGAAGCTTTTATGTAAAGTAAGAATTATAAGTCTCCGCGTGAATATTGCATCATGGGTATGATCATTTTTGGGTGGGGTCCTCAGGGCAGGCCTGTCACCTTCAACAAAGCCTAAATCTCCTCATTCTGGGGAGCTGGTATTTGGAGACAATCAAATCAGTTTTGCAGATGGCCAAAGACGAAAACTTGTCCATGAATCGAACCCTCACCACTGAGGGCAGAGGGGGGTGTAGGTGTGTGGCGACTCAGCTTGGCATGTTTCTTCACAGGTTTTCATGTGATGAAGAGGTGAGTGTTGGCGGGAAGTCCATTTTGGTTGGCCTCAAGGAAATGACCCTGTTGAGTGGTTTCGACCAATGAGGCCCATATATTTACGTGGTGAGGGAGAATGGGAAGAAGTAAGGGTGAGACAGGGCAGACTAGACTCCCATAGCCCGCTGGCTCGGGTTATGGGGCTGAGGGAGACCATGGAAACATTTACTTCAGTGGCTCTTAATTTGGGATGATGTTGCTTCCGGACAAATATTCGGAAATGGTTTGATTAAAAGGGTCACCGGGGGGCACCTGCTGACATTTCCTGTCTGGGCTCCCAGAATCCTACAAGTCCCTTGGTGCCCCTCACCCACCCCCTTCACAGCTAGGACAACTCCTTCAGTGTAGACATGAGAAACTGGAAGGTCTTCTGGTGAGTTACCAGAACTCGTAACCAGGTTTCCTCACCACAGGAGGCTTCTAGGTAAAAGTTCTGAAGTGGCAGAAGTTGCTCCAACCCCGTCTAGATCTAGGTTGTTACCGTGCAGTTTGGCAGGTAGCTCGTGGGTCAGGTCTTCCAGCTTTAGGTATCACCGAGTTTGGTTTTAATTTGCCGGAACAGTCGTGTCTTGGAGGAACCCATGGGAAAGAAAGCTTGTGGATGGTTTTAGCTCTTCATTTCATTTGGGGGTGGAGCAAACCCTTCTTTCTTTCTGGACTGCCCTTTGCCATCCTTTTTCTTTCTGTCTGAATCCTTCTGACTTGACAAGACCTACTCTGTGCAGCCTTTCTCAGTCTCTTTTCTCAGAAATGCCACCTTCTGTCCAGGCCTTCCCCCGGCACGTTCCCTGAGTCTCTGTCAGAGCTTTACCACATTCTGTCTTGACTTACCTGTGGTGAGTTGGCCCCTTCACGTGTGCCTAGGTTCTCTGAAGGAACACATCTTTGTCTTTCCATGATGCTTCACAAGAAGGCTGTGCATGAGGCAAGCTTTAATCCGTGTTCCTCAAGTAACTTTTCTGTAGAATTAGTAATAAAACTAGCCGCTGGAAGGATCAAGATGGCGCCTTCATCAATTGGCCTTTGGAGGTACAAAGGCTAGTGTTGATGTCCTTGTTAAAATCTTAGCATCGTGTCTAAGTTTTGTTTGGTTGTGAAATGAAACTGGTGTAATGTCACCAACAAAAGTCAAGATCTGGGAGTTGCTTATACATGTGCTAAATATCTCTGTGACCGGACAGGCAGCCTTCCCTCAGTTTCCCCGACCTGCATGATGAGCAGCTGGGTCAATTGATTGTTCTCTGAAAGCTGAGGTATCACTTTGGACAGAAGTAGCTCTCTTGCTCTTGTGCCACGTGTTCATTTTCTACCTCGGAGGAGGACTCGTTTGGCATATACCTTTATTTTTCTGTCTGTGGTAAACTTGTGTGTTAAGAATTTCTTTGGCCTTTTGAGATGAGTGTAGAAATTGCATCGTGCCCTGTCTGTGCATCTCTTAACAAAGAAATATTTTTCTTTTATAAGCTTTGGGGTTGGATGAGGAATTCCATCCTCACCTTACTCAGGTAGCTTCTAGTAAAGGACAGCTGCACGTATATACTCAGCTTTCTTGAAAGTGAAGGATGATGGCATTTTAGAAATGAAGGTTGTTGAAAGAGCAGATTCGGAATTGATGGTCTCCCAGGGCACCTCTGGCTTGCGGCTCCATTTGCTTTCTGATGTGTCCTGTCTCTTCTTCTCTCTCCTCCCTCCCCACTGCTCTTCTCCAAATGAGTAGTATTAATGGCATCATTTTATCTGAGGCCACCCTGTAGTTTGAATGTAAAGACAAAACTAATTGCTAATAATATTGATGTTCTATGCTTGTACCTGTTGAACGTGAACTCTGAGGAAGAATCTGTCGGGGTTGCATGATTTTTCTCTTGTCATTGATGTTGCTGTCATTTGCATGCTTTCAAGTTTTTTCGGTGTCGTTAACTGCACGCTTCTAAGTTCTGCAGTTTCTGATCCACGTGTCATGGTAGCTGTTTTGCATTTCTTTTCTAAATTCATTTTCCATGTTCTTTTTGTTTGCTCCCTCCAGTATCTTCAGATGAAATGGCCACTGCTTGATGTCCAGGCGGGGACCCTCCAGAGCAGACAAGCCCTCAAGGATGCCCGTTCTCCGTCGCCGGCACACATTGTTGTAAGTGACCTTACAGAGGCATTTGCTTCCTTTATTGCGGGGAGGTAAAATGCTCTTTTGTTGATAACAGGCCTTGTTTATCAGTTTTTCTTTCTTTAAAAATAGTTTTTTGGGGCATATTCTTGGATATGGTTTATATCTAGAAGGTACTTGTTTTCTGCTATTGGACCTTAATGATTGGTATCTACCTGGAAATGTTCCCACCACCCTTTTCTCCTAGTATTGGGTTAGAATCTAGCTGTGTGGATTCCAGTTAATAGGGCACAATCACCATGGTGTGGGGAAGACTGGAAATGGTATTAAAGCAATTTAAAAACTATAATACCCCAAATCTTTCCTGAAAAAGTCATTTAGGGGAGGTGAGTTGCAGAGCAGAGAATTAGGCAACTCCAAAGGGAAAGCCTGGATTTGAGACTTTCCAGTCTTACCCCCTGCACCGCCCCCCACCGGCCCCAGCAAAACACTCACCAATTTATCCTAATTATTGGAAAGGAACAATCTAGACTGACATCAGAAAATTTTCATCTGGGCTAATTGATTGTAAATGTAGGGTACAAATGAACTTGGAAAGGCTTAAATTTAATCTGTACATCCATGGCTTTGAAAGCGTGTGGGTTTAATACAGAAAACATTTGTTTGTACTACTAAGAGACAACAACATAAAGTGTGTGTCTACATATATTTTTAATGCACTTTCTTAGGATTTTGTGGGCTCTGAAAGTGGAATTTATAAATTAACCTCTTGAGAAGATAGCTCCACCTTATTAGAATATTCTCTTCTATATATTTATATCATGAGTTGGACTTCACACTTTTGAAATAATTAATGGAAGACATTTTTATAATGAATCCGTGACAGAATTATGCAAAGCACAAAACAATTCATGTGTTTTTCACTTAAGTATCACAAAATGTTATCCATTAATATATTTTGCCTCTATGTTACTTTTAATTTCTAAAAATGGCAAAATAATTTTCTTAAGTAGAAAAATCTTAAGACACGTTGTGTCAAGTTTCAGGCTAACTGCCTCCTTATTTTGTAGCTTGCTATAATTGAGTATATATTATTTAATGAATTTTGCCTCTGTTATATGAATATTAAATATATATGTGTGTGTATATATCACAAAATAATTTATTTCCATAAAACCACTTCTTTGAGTCATCATTTGTGAAGAGGTCTTACGAATTCTTATATTATAAATGAGGCACGTAGAAAGAAGGTTGACATTTTCCGGAAGCTTCTTCCTTCAACCCCACAATAAAACAGATGCTCATAATCACACATGCTCTTACAATGCTGAGATTTCAGGGCTGGAAAGTAACCTTAGATCAGCTAGGCCCTACCTGCTCTCAGAAAAGGAAACAGGTCCAGAGATGCCTTAAGTGAATTGCCCAATGTCACACGCTGAGTTAGCGGCCAGAAAACGGGAACTGGGCCCAGTTCTCTGCTCTCTTTTACTGTTCCCTCCTAAGGGAGTTGAAAGTAACTTTCCGTGGCTGGTTCTGTTTTGCTTACTCTAAATTGGCTCATTATTAGGGACAGTGTCATAGGCATAAAGAAGTTGTTGACTTGGGGTTCTCATGCAGGTTTCTCCCAGAAAAATGAATGCCATGTAAAAAAATATTTTAACAATACACAAAGATTGGTTTACAAGTCCTTGAGGGGACAATAAGGAAGCCGGTCTGTTTCACTTTTCCTGCCTCCCTGAATTTCCCAATGGGGGTCTAGGTTTGAAATTTATTTTTCTGCTTTTGGAAATGCTGGGCAGGACTCGCCCACGTGGGGTTTTTTTTTGTTTTTGTTTTTCTTTTTTTTTTTTTTTGGAGGCACAGGGAAGGGACATTATCTTTAAAATCTCTTGGAGGCTTTTTCTCTCTTGAGTCTGGGGAGAAGATGCAATTCTTAGAAGTGGTTCCGAGCGGCCGCAGCCCCTCTTGGGTGTGGCCTGGAGGTGAACCACCTCTAGGCTGGCAAGCATTACCCCTCCCCCACTCCCCCCCCCGAAGGAATGGGGTTTGTCCATTTGGAGAGAGGTAGATGACTGCCCTCCCTCCCTCATCCCCCCCCCGCCCCTCAGATCCCATAAGGGCAGTTGCCGCAACTTAGGCCTTAAGCACTTTGTTTTCTCGTGTATAAATTACCAGTCAGGGAGTTGGTGAAACATTTTTCCAGAGCTGATGTGGATTTTGGCAGGGGGCGTAGTGAAGGGACTTGGGTTCCCTTTTCCTCTGCTCTTGATGGGGAGGCATGCTGACCATAGCAACCACTGTGGAGCCTACACCAGCGTTCTGACGGAGACCCTTGTCCAAACAAAGGAGCCACAGGGGGCAGCTGTAATCCCATCTTCTGTGCATTCTGCTCTGCTCCTGGGGACCTGGGGAGTGGCACTGCACAGAGGTTATGGGGTGGTGGTGGAGGGTGGACTCTGGGAGCTGGAGAGGGAAGCCATGAACTTGGACAAAAAGGAAACTAAATTCGTGAAATACTTACTGCTTGTGGCAACTGAATGGTGTCTCTGGTTATATGAGTCAGCCCTGTAATTGTACATTTCTGCAGTCTTCACCTGACACCAGGGCTGAGGAGGGGGTGTGGAGGTGGGAAGGGAGTTGGAAGAGGGAGAATGGGAACATAGCGGGGGAAGAAAGTCTGGAGGTTGCTGACCTCGGGGTCACATATAGTTTTGGGGGATTGAGGAGTTGTATACCTTGGGAGTATAAATTTATGATACCTTTTCACTGGACGTAGGGCAATGTGTCGACCCAGACCAGCTTGGCAGGTACGGTGTATCTGTATTTGTACAGGGGGCATTCTGGATTGTGGCTGGTGTACCATTCGGGTCTCTGTATAGCTCAACATTGGCCAAAAGACTCTGGTTCTCCTTCAGATTCTCTGATGAATGGCTAACTTTTCTCGAGACACTGGGCTCTTCCTCACTTTTTTGTTTTTTATTCTCTTGAATAAAATGTTGTCACATCACAGTGTTTCATCAGACCTGTTTCAAAATAATTGCCTGAGGATTGCTTCCTAGTTTCTCCGAAATGTGGATTTATTGTAATTTCTGGGCCAGGCTGTTTCATAATTATTTCTAATGTTTTATTTTGAAACTAGAGAAGTGTCCAGTGTTTGTTACTAACCATTATAGAGACTATAGCTATCACAGGTTGCTAAGAAAATAACTTTCCCTGGTACCCATGGGGGTAGAATTTTCAGATGGAAATTTAAAGCATCTTGTTGGCATATTTTAATCTGACTGGATTTTTTTTTCTCATGTGGTATGTGGGTTACCACATTGTAAAAAAATGAATGTGTAGATTAAATGTTCTCAACAAGTGGAGTTCAATCGATCAAATAATAATATTTATATTAAGAAGCAAGCCCTACAAAGTTTAGTTCCTGTAACTGATACAGCATCTTGTTTATTATAATCCAGTGGTTCCTAATCTGTGGTCAAAAGAGAGTAGAAATTATGCCCCAAGGATGATGATTTAAAAATTTTTTTGTTTTGGCTAGCCAAAAAATAGGAATTTATACCACAGATTTGTCTCTCTCTCCCTCTTCTTGGATTTCCCTTTCCCCCCGATTCCCCCAGAAATCCACGGACTTCCTAAAGTCACAAGTGCCAGTATCCTCTCTTCTCGTCAGCCTCCTGAGATTGTATTCTAATTCATAGAACTCGCTCATGTTTCTTTCTCTGGTTTTTTAAATTTATATTTTAAATTCTTTGCCTCTTTTTTTTTCCCCTCTTCCAAAGTGAGTGCCAAGCAGCTGGGCTGTGCTAAGTGGTGGTGTCCGAGTCTTGGCTAACCCACCTCCAGGGCCCCTGTGAGGAGCCCTTCCCCGGTGTCTTTGCTATGCAAAGACTTTCATTTAACTTCCTTTGTACCCAGCAAAAAAAGATTCTGTACCAAAAATGGTGGTATTTTGGTACAGTATGTATCTTATAAAATGGCAAAAGGCTTCAAAAGTTCCTACCGTTGTGTCTTGGGGGTTTCCTCTTGAAGTTGGTGTGGAGTTTTACCTTGGGGTGGATTTCTAGCGGTTCTGGGTCTTGTGTGTTTTGTTGTGTAATGAGCATGCAGGTGTGTGATGAGAAAGCTGTCTGAATCCCGAGGAGCAAAGCCCGCCAGACTGGAGTGTGTAACTCTCTTCTTTGGTTGTTGTTATTGCTTAAATGCTGAAAGAGAGCGGGAAAGCTCTTACGAAATGTACGATGGTAGGACTTCAGACAGGGTGTCTGCTGTTTGAGTTGAGCGTTTTCAAGCTCAGAGGGCATGCTGAATCTTTCACTGTTGTTTCTGAAGAGTTTGGGGGCGGGGTGCAGGGGAGCTGACTTGCAGGTAATAACAAAAGATCACCTTGAGAGCATCCTCTTGGTTATTAAGTACAAGTGGATGTTTCGGTGTGTTATTTGACTTGGGTTGTATTCTGTCCTGTTCTGCCAGATGCTTGGTGGCAGTTAGTATGTGATAGGAGGCTCTGTCCTAGACGCTGAGGGTCCGGCAAAACCATCGCAGCCCCTACCTGTGTGGGAGGCTCTCTCTGTGCCAGGTGCCGTGAGGGGTACTGGGCCCGTGAGGGTGTATGATCAAGGAGATGGGATGTTCACTGAGAAGCTAAGGATTACGGGCCGGGACTGTCCCCTGAGGAAATGGCATTTAAAATGAGATTTGAAGGATCATTTGGAGTTGGCCAGGTGAAGGGATGGGAGGTGGGAGTACGTTCCAGGCAGAAGGAAAAAACATGTATGAAGGTCCTAAAGAGAAGAGAGCTTAGCTATGATGGCTGCTGGTCATGGAAGCACAGGGACAGTGGCCTGGGTAGGGTATGGTGAGGACTTGGCGTTTGATCCTAACCACTGTGGGAAACCATCGGGGGGTTTTGGCTTGTGCTAAGCTGCTGGTAGTGGGGAAGGTGAAGTGGACACATTTGGAGGGACCATCAGTAGAACTTGCTGATGGATTTGATGTTGTCAGTGAGGGAGAAATAATTTTTTAATTTTTATTTTGTTTATTCCAGCTCTATTGAGATATCACTGACATATGACATTGTGTAAATTGAAGGTGTACAGCATGTTGATTTGATACACGTATATTTTATAAAATAACTACCGCCACGGCATAGCTAAAGCCCCATCCCATTACATAATTACCATTTCTTTTTTGTGGTGAGAATATTAAAGATCTACTCTCTTAGCAGCTTTCAAGTATATGGTACCGTATTGTTAATTATAATGCTCAGGCTGTACATTAGGTTCCCAGAACTTACTTCATTTCGTAACTAGAAGTTTGTACTTTCTGACCAACATCTCCCCATTTCCCCCACCCCTGGGTCCCTGGTAGCCACCACTGGACTCTCTCTGTTTCTGTGAGTTCGGCTTTTTAAGATTTCACTTACAAGTGATACCATGCAGTATTTGTCTTTCTCTGTCTGACTTATTTCACTTAGCATAATGCCTTCAGGGTCCATCCATGTTGTCACAAACGGCAGAATTTCCTTTTTTCTCGTGGCTGAATGATATTCCACTCCATACATGTAACACATTTTCGTTATCTGTTTATCTGTTGATGGCCACTTAGCTTGTTTCCACATCTTGGCTATTGTGAATAATACTGCAGTGAACATGGGAGTGCAGATATCTCTATGAGATCCTGTTTTTGTTTCTTTCGTATGTATACCCAGAAGTAGGTTTGCTGGATCATATGGTAGTTCCATTTTTAAGTTTTTGAGGAGCTCCATGCTGTTTTCCGTAACGGCTGCATCAGTTCACATTCCCACTAACAGTGCGTAACATTCCTTTTTCTCCACCTCCTCGCCAACACTTGTTATCTCTTGTCTTTGATGACAGCCATTCTGACAGCTGTGAGGTGATTAGTTCTTTGTCGTTTTGATTTGCGTTTCCCTGATGATTAGTGATGTTGAGTGTTTTTTTGTGTACCTATTGGTGTATTTCATGTACCTTCTTTGGAAAAATGTCTACTCGGTTCAAGAGATGTCTCTCTTTTTTTAACCGAAGTGCAGCTGAACGAGTGGTCTTTCTTTTGTTTTTGGCCGCACCTCGCGGCTTGCAGGTTCTCAGTTCCCAGACCAGGGATTGTGAACCCAGGCCACGGTAGTGAAAGCGCTGAGTCCCAACCACTGGACTGCCAGGGAGTTAATTCCCTGAGTTGTCTTTTTTAGAGAGATTAAGATTCTAGGTTTCCTAACCCCACAAAGCAGTATGGCAATATGAAATGGGAACAATTCAAACTTAATTAACAATCCAAACTTAAGAGTTATGTCGATTATCTATTAGATTTCCATTTATTCAGAATGTATTTATGGAAGGGTGGAGAATTCTCCCTTTACTTCCCCAAAATTTAGATAAGTAGCTCGAGGTGGTCTTTCTCTCTTGGTCTTGTGTTCACCATTGATTCAATCATCGGCTCACATTGATCGATCCTGCAAAATATTCAGTGATCGCTTACTGTGCGGGAAAAAAGTATTCTAGATGCAGAGAGAAAGTGGAGTCGGTGATGAATGATAGTAACAATAATAACAAATAAGTCTGGGACGTTTCCTTCGTGCCAGGCATTGTGCTAGGTGCTTTTCAGATATTTAATTATCCCCACTTTCCAGAGGAAGAACTCAGAACAGGGAGGTGGAGTATTTGCCCAGCTGTGGGAGTCCGGACGTGAAGCAAGGCAGCCTGCCCCAGAGCATGCCATCCTCTTAACCCCACCAACCCCAGAGGTGGCTGAGAAAGAGACAGGTAAATGGGGCACAGTGCCGTGTGCAGAGTGCTGCCAGGGGAGCACCAGGTGGAGCCCCCAGCCCCAGCTGGACATGGTGGGCTTGCTCGAGGAGACCCGCTAGCTTCACTGAGAGTGGGATGTGAGGTTGGCTAGGGATTTGGTTTCTGGGTGTGATTACTGCAGAAGACTCACTGACACATTGTGGGAAGGGAGGGCAGATGCTCCAGGGGCAGGTGAACGTCAGGTGATATGAGGGTGTGAACTGTGTCGACTTCCTAAAAGCCTTTCCCTGTGCATTTTCTGCAGTCCACTGCACATACACTTTCCTCTTGTGTTTTTTGTTTTTTTAAAAAATCCATTTATCTGTGACTCAACCAGACTTTCTAGAATACTTAGGATGTGTCTCCTAGCAGTGGCTGAGTCAGACCTTTCCCATTTCACAGACAGAACCACGATTAAGGGTGTATGTTTTGTCTAAGGATTTAAAGCAAGCCTGTGAGCCCTGCCCATATATTAGTATTTTTATAAGGAGAGCTATGAGGAACTACCATTGAGAACCAGGCAACAAAGTTATCTTTCTTCAGGGAAGACGTGGTAGATCGGATCAGGTATGCTTTGAAGGGAGAGAGTGGAGTAAACCCCAGGATGGTCCATAACAGTCTATGGTTAAAAGTACAAGCTTCCTGTCTCGTTCCAGAAAGTACTCTACGGCGAGGAGTTCCGAAGTTTTGAGGTTTGGGTTCATGCTGTGGCAGCTGACCACCATGGCAATGGAAATATCCTACCAGGAAGGATTGTGTAAGCTCAGTTGTATCCTCTTCAGATTAGAATCACAGAACGTTTCACAACCTTCAAATCACATGTCATGTCACCCAGTGCTGTCCCTCCTGTTGTTTAATCACTGCTCAGAAGTCCTCTGTTGGCCATACTGTTTTCGAACACAGAGACGGGGCATCTGTCTATCTCCTGATGCAGACCATTTCCTTTGGTAGAACATGGGTTCTTAAAGTTCTGTCTTCGTATTGCACTGAAATATCTCTCCTTGAAATGCTCAGACTTGATTTGTGTTTTGCTGTTCAGTTCTGCTCAGGCTTCTTCCACTTACCCATCTTGAGAATAAGAAGGTACGTCTTGTGCGTCCTTCCCTCATCACCAGGTTTTCTCTTCAAGATTATCCTCCATTGGTGACTCACATCTTCAGTGACTGATCTTAAACTATTTAAGGATGGGAATTGCTCGTTGTTGATTGAAAAATCCTACCTCCAAAGTAAGTGACATTAATTATTAAGTGTAGCTTTCCTCATTCATCAAACTTATGTTCATTGTAGACACTTTGGAAAAGAGCCCCTAATCTTACCACTCAGAGATTATGTTACGAATCGTTTGCTATATTTGGTATATTTCCTTCTAGACTTTTTCTGCTGAGTGTATTAATATTTATATTAGTTTTTAACATTCTTGAGCTCATGGTAGTGCTTAATGTTTTCAGCCTTGTATTTATTTAAAATAAAAATCGCTGTAGTGAATAAGCACTTCTCCATGTCATTAAAATTCTTAAGGATTTTTAATAAGCACATAATAGCCCATACTATGATCATACTCCAATTTACTTAATCAGTGCCGTATTGTTGGGTCTTCAGGGTATGTCCTTTTGTTTCTGCTACTCTAAATAATCCTGTGAGGGACATCTTTGTGTGCTCCCTCCCCACCCCCACCCCCATCCTGTATTATTTCCTTACGATAGATTACTAGGAGGAAAGGTAAAAGAGAACAAAATTTTAAAACAGTTCTTGATACATAACCATAAACATCTTCCTGATAGGCCTCAATTTTTATAAGTATCAGCAGTGTGTGAGAGTTAGCCTTACCATGATCAGAATGATTATATTGTCTCTGGGGAATTAAACAAAAGAAAAAGTTCAGGCTTCCCTGGAAGGATGTGCCCTTACTCCATGTTGCTCCAGAAAAGAGACCCAACCAGCCCGATCCAAGTCAACCTTCCTAAGGCCTTTCACCTTCAAAACAGGCAAACAAAAATGATTGCTTCTTATATGGTTAGCAGGTTTTAAAGTCAGCTCATGTTATCATGGTTGCACAGAATGAGGTATATTCATTTTAGATACAGCGTAACTCTTTAGATACATTTTATTAGCCCCCCTGATTATATGCAGCACATTTAGGGCTATTTTTGGAGGTCTTGGAGTATACTTCTATAACCCCAAAGAATTGTAGAGTTTTTTTACGTCTTAGTATATCTTCTTTTTTTTTTTTAAACTTTTAGGATTTTCTCTTTATCTTTATTTATTTATTTTATTTATTTATTTTTGGCTGTGTTGGGTCTTCGTTTCTGTGCAAGGGCTTTCTCTAGTTGCGGCAAGCGGGGGCCACTCTTCATCGCAGTGCATGGGCCTCTCACTATCGTGGCCTCTCTTGTTGCGGAGCACAGGCTCCAGACGCGCAGGCTCAGTAATTGTGGCTCACGGGCCCAGTTGCTCCGCGGCATGTGGGATCTTCCCAGACCAGGGCTCGAACCTGTGTCCCCTGCATTGGCAGGCAGATCCTCAACCACTGCGCCACCAGGGAAGCCCTATATCTTCTTTTTAATAGCATGTTGTTGGGCAGAGGTATTATTTATTTGATGCTGTGTATGAGCTTGTTAAGAATATGATCCTGGATTATGTTTCTGGGAAAACATACCTGCTTCTCAAAAACGCAGTTTCTTGCTGTGTTTAAGATCAGTCCACACAGGGAGTGTGGGGAAGGCTGGCAGCTTCAAATCAGTTTTGACCATTTCCAAATGCTGTGACTTTGTGCTCGGGCGAAAAAATCTTTGGCAGCTCTGGGCTAGCGTTTCCCGACATTTGTGTCACTGAGTGTTAATAAGGTTACTAGGAAAAGGGTTCCCTCCTGAAAGAGGTTTAGGGAAGCTCTGGGTTATGTAGCGTCGGTTTCTTCAGGGCGGGCTCTTGACGTCTCTGGGTGCTTGGAAACTGCAGGAGGAGTCCCTAAGGCCTGCTTGACTAGAGACTTCTTCTTGGCATCTTCAGGGACAAGATCAGTGCATATTCTGGAAAGTTTCAGTACCTGCTCTGTTTACCCAGCGTGGGAGCTTGTTTTAAATTAACATGGATGTACTTCGAGCTCAACTCGTGGATTTGCCTATGTTTATCTTTCCAGTAAATAAAACAAAATTGTTCATTTGGCAACAGTGCTGTCCTGCTTGTCCTTTCTTGCCTGGCTGACTTCACTCTATGTATTGGGCTTGCTTCTCCAGCCAGATTGTAAGTTTCTTGAAGCCAAGGAGCCCCATGGTTTTATTTCTTTGCAGGTGGCTTTCTCTCCTCCTACTGTGGTGCTTTGTTAGTTAAGCAGAAAACCAATCTCTGGTGAGAGAGAAGAGTTGATCCGGTCTGGAACAAGTGTGACTTCATCGTTACCATAGAGAGTTCAGAATCGTCCTGGTTTTAGCACAAGAGCTTGTCCACGTGTCTGCTTTCTAACTTGACAATCCACCCTTATACATTCCAGCTCACAGCGGAACCTGTATCATCACCCCAGTAGCTTTTATGTAAACGTGGTTCACACAGAAACTCCAGAAGGTTGGGCTTGGAGGGTTTCTGTCTCTTTCCAATCTTGTTTAAACCGACTGTTCCTTAGGAATCCTGTTATAGGGTGCCTGAGTTTTTTTTTTAAGAGAGTACCCAATTGGGAAATCTAAGATTTGATGATTGATTATGGGAAATGGGTATTTTCAACAATGTAGGGTATGTGAAGTGATTTCCTGATTGGCTTGTTAATGGCTTGCAGGTCAGATTTTCATCTCTTTTAATTAATTCATAGAATTGAACACCTGGATTTCAGAATTGTCCCTTGGAGTATACTTGGGAAATAGGGAGAGAGGGACCCTAAGAGGGGTCTGGATGGGAAAGTTTATAGTTATGTCCATTATGCATGTAAGGATGTGAAAATCCCTTGGGTGAGTGGAGTTGCTCAGGATTCCATGGGCAGAAATAGCCATTTTCAGACAGTTATCCAGATCCTTTCTCCAGCCTGTGCTCTCCCGAGTGCCTGATTCAACCTCCATTCGGACGCCAAATAGACATGGGAAAATTGGCTTGTTCAGAATCAAAGCTTTTATTTCCACCCCTCTCCACCACCAAGCCTGTCACTCCCAATGTTCACTATCACAGTAAAGATCATCAACGTTCACCAGTTGCGTGGGCCCCAGATCTTGGAGTTCATCTTTAACTCATGTTTTTCTCTCACACCCCACGTTCAATCCACCAGCCTGTCCTGTGGGCTCATGACCCATCCACATAGCATATCAGCTCTGCCTTCAAAAGAGCTGTGGATTCAACCAGTTTTTACCACCTCTGCCATCACCACTGAAGTCCAGGCTGCCGGCACCTCTCACCGGGGTGTTGCCAGAGCACATAACCCAGTCTCCCCACTTCGTGCTTTTGTCGTTTCCCATTTTCCTTCCTTGGTCCCTACACTTCATTCCTATATTTGAGATGGCCTTTTAAGTCCTTAAACAGATCATGTCACATACTTCTACTGAAAACCTGGAGGATAGATATTGTCCATTGAAAGAGACACACAGAGCAGCTATGAACAGGTACTTAGCTCTCTCACCTGATTGGAAAGTGGGACCTGGAGATTCTCTCAGAATGGAGAGCATACAGGTCGATTGGGCCCAGGAGTGTTGTGTTGGTTGGAGGAGAGAAGCTGGGGGCAGTAGGAGGGCACGGAGGCTGAGTGAGCCCCCATCCATCAGTCCTGCGCTAGTGCAGCAGGATGTGGCCGATGTCTGGGCCACCCGCCCCTGCGTCGCACCCGAGCCCCGCCCATCTCCACATGTGTGCAGTCCGTGCAGCCACAGCCTGTCTGCAATGAGAGGCTTGTGAGGAACTCTGGCAGGCATGATGCAATCTGTTTTCCAGCCAGAGCCTGCGTAGCGAGTGGATCCGGGCCGTGATTCAGTGCACCACCGAGACTGCCTAATAGGCTTGAATGAAATGGGCTCACCATGTGCCAAAGTGCAGTAGGGCAAAGGCCTCTTGTTCTTCTTGCTGGAGGGCGCAAGCTGCCTGTTTCTCTCACGAGAACATTGTCTGTGTTGCCCAGGTGTTGGGGTGAAGAAAGTAGCAAGTGTTTAAAAAGGCTGAAGAAGGAAGGAAGGCCTGCACCACAAGCCTTGGGACTGAGCTGTCCCCGTGGCCCCCAGAGACCCCACGGGGGTGGGGTCCCCGTTATTGAGACTTGTCTTTGGACCTGACCTCTGACCCTTCCCCTTTCTAATTCTCCTGCAGTTAGACCTGACTCAGGGATGCACATAAGATTCTGAGAGAAGTGTTTTTCCCTAGCCCTTTCAAACTCAAGGGAGAAGCCAACCTTGCTGGGTGGCGGGAGAACATAAAAATCTAAAAAAAAATATGTCTCAGTAACAAGAAAGGAGAGCAAGGCTGGGTGGAGGGGCTCCTGGGCAAACGTTTAGGATGTTTCAGCGAAAACTCAGGAGAAAATAGTTTTTTGGGAAGAGGTAGCTAGCCCCCCTTCCACCAAAGCCCATAAATGGAGGAATGTCTGAAGCCAAAATTGTACTGATCAAGGCAAGAAGACATTGTCAAAGATGGAAGAAGTGTGTTTGACCGGGAGAAACCATTTCCATGTTTAAAATACAGCCAAACATCTCTCCTCCATTCTTCCTCAAACCCCTTCCCATTTTCACAAAGTGCTTGATTGGCATAGTCTTTATTATGCTTTCCTCTTGAATTATCAAGTTGTTTTCAGGAATCGAGAATAACACCTATGTACTGACCTTCCGGTATAAGAAACCAAATGTTAACAATGGAGCGGAGTCCACATTTATTTCTACACCAGTTTTGTGGGGTTTGTGTGTGTGTGTTTGTGTGTGTGTGTGTGTGTGTGTGTTTGTTTTTTGCTGCTGCTGACAGCATCCTCCTCTCCCCCTAAATATAGAGAACTACCTTTTCCCTATTCTGGTTGGTCCAGGTAGACACGTGATTGGGCAAGGGGCAGGCATGTGGTTTAAGCAGAGATACTTAGGAGCCTTCAGTAGGCAGAGAGGGTCTAACTCTGTGGTTCTTTGCAACTCCCTCCAGACACACACACACACACACACACACACACACACACACACACACACACACACACACACACACACACAGAATGGAGGGTGCTCATTTGCAGTAGGGGAGCGTCTGTATACCATTTAATTCTGTGTATCCAGCTCCAGTCCTGGACTATCCAAGGAAGCCAACTAGTCTGAGATGGTTTTCTGTCACTTACGACCAAAGGAGTTCCAGCCAATAGTTTTCCAAGCCTTAGGTTTATAAGAAATGTTGTTTCCTGTTTCAGTTTTTTCAAACACACTGGAGTGTGAACTGATTTTTCTGCTACTATGTAAATAGGGACCCACGTGAAGGAAACATACTTGCCTTCTTTAAGACTGGGTTGATTTGTGCTGATCTGAGGGAGACATACCATATACAATTTCTCCCACAAACGATTTCTAGAGAGAGGCTTGTGTGAAAAACAAGGAAAAAAAAAAAAGCAGTTTCCATGGTTTGCTCCTGTGGTCATGGGGAATTTTGAAAATGAACTTGAGGCATTTTCATGAAATTCCTGATTTCATATTTTTAGTTTCACAGAGTTTTCTCTTCTGGCTCCTACTTAACATAGTCATCTTTGCCCTAAAGTGCTCTTATTTCTGTTATTTGGGATAATTAAGGAACACCCAGTTAATTAATAGTACTAATAAGCATGGCCCATTTTGTTGAAAAATGTGATCCTAACCCACATAAATAAGGAGGTGCCAGTGGTCTCCTCTACATATTAACACTTACTCATTATTTTAGAAGCACGGCTTTCTTATCATGGATAATTACTGGCAAACTGAGCATACAGGTGTTTATTTCTGCTTGATTTATTGATTATTCCAACTTTCCTATTTGATGAGGGTTCCATCCATTTTCCTATAAAACACACATGAAACAGGAGAGGATCGTGCAACTCCAAAAGACCAAAAACCTGTTGTTCCAAGGACTGAGCAGAGTGCAGTGTTTGTACCTAGACTGAGGCTCGGTAGTGTCTGTTTGGAACATTGTGTTGAGAGAGATTCTGAGGCTTTCTATGTCATGGCTCCAAGGGAAAGGAGGCACTGATGGGTTAATATCTGGGTGAAGGAGGATGGAGTAAGGGACGATCGAGGCATCACAAATGTTGTTTCTGCTTTGGGGGGAAAGTGTCAGAAATTGAGCCTTCTACTGGGTCTGTCAGAGCCCAGTCAAATGTCCATTATGATGGACATTCTTATGACTCACCATTTAAAAATTTTTTCCAAACGAAGCGATGGGAAAGAGCAGCATTTTTCATCTGAACCAGGAATGAGAAAATGAACCTCAGCTTTGGAGCTGGCCTGTGGCTCAGCCGTCTTGATTTATTTTACTTAGTTCCTCCCACGGCCAGGAGCTCTCCTTGCCCTCCATGACCAATAGGTCTTGCAGGACATGATGTGGACCATGTGTGATGTGCAGATTCAGCCCACTTTTTGTGCATCACACCTGCGAATGTTGGCAGCGTACACAGATTTCTGACAGTTACTAAAATATGGGCTTCAGGGATGAAGTCCACATTTCTTCTTTCTTCCCACCCTACAATTAAAAGTTGCCCTATTAAAAAAATCAAGATGTGTGTAAAGACGATGATAACTTTAATGCTATCTAAACTTTTATTTTAGAGGGGAGGCCTTTTTTTTTTTTTTTTTTAAATGAACCAACTCCTTGTTTATTTAGTTTGTTTTTGGTACCTACCTGTGATAACTTTTATCCTGATTTATTCTTTGCTCTATGAGTCCAGGCCTGATGTGAGTCGCAAGCACAGTTCTCATGCCAACAATCTCGTGGTTAAGCTTTAGAACACGATTTGAAAAATATAAGCCATTGAGAGGCAATAAGGACATATGCTGCGCTAGTGCGTGTTTGGACATCTGTGTGGAATAAGTGAGTGGGCAGAGAGGGCGTGTGTCAAGGAGAGGGAGGGCGGGCCATTGGCGTGGGGAAGTGGCCTGGGGTTCCAGCAGTGGCCAGCACTGCATCCAGAGGCCAGCAGGGGGGTGGGTTTGGCCAAATGTTCCGGTGTCTGGATGCCTGTGTGAATTTCCTCCCAAGTTTTCAGTTGGCAACTTGGGATCTGCTGCATCTGGAGCCAAGGGTGGGGATTGTCCGGATCCTGTTAGGTGCAGGGCTGTGATACCAGAGGTCAGAACCGAAGCCAAGGGAAGGGGCTTGGGGAACTTTTCTTCAAGCACTGTCCTGGGCCCTCACTTCCAACAGGATTGCACATGATAGACCAGAGACTTGTTCTCTCTCGTGCTCACTCTCCTGTTCCTGATTTTTGTTTTAATCTCACAGTTGATCGTGGATTGGCATGTTGAAAGGGTACTGGGGAGTTCTCTTGGTCTAAAGGCCTCATTGTGATAATTAAGAAATGGGTGCATTGAGAAATGGAGAGATGTGCTTAAGAGCATGATAATGCTGGAGGTTTATTGAGCACTTACTAGGTCCAGTAACTTTATTGTTCCAGTAATTTACTACTTTTACTAATTTCCGTTCTAAGTAATTTGTATGATTGTCATGTTGAATTGGCACAACACCCTATGAGTTAGCAATTGTTATGATCCCATTTTATAGATGAGGAAACTGAGACTCGTTGAGGGTGGGGTGATGATCTGCCCAGGGTCACACAGGTGGTGAGTGGCCAGCTGGAATTTGAATGCGGGGAGTCTGACTCCAGCACTGGGGCTCTCACCTATAGGTGTTAATGTTGCTTCCGTAGGGAGCAAGCACACAGCCAGGCTGGTGCTGACCTGGCTGCTTCAGGAAACTTGGAGGCATGTTGTGGCTTTGAGATGCTGTTTATTCCTGTTGAGGAAACAAGGCTTTGTGGGTTTTTAGGAGGACAAGGTATGAACTCATGGCAAAAGAAAGGAACCAACAAAAGGAGAGTTGCATCAAGATGAGCCCTCCATTCATTCAAATTATACCTGCCTTCATGCAGTACAGGTGTGTGTCTGCAAACTTGTGGGTGAATAATCAAATCTATTTGGTATGTTACATTGGATGGAAAGCTTTTGTGAGTATTTTTCTCAGGTTATCAACCATTCACTCTTTCATGGTGTAAAAGGATAATATAACAAATACAGTCATGTACCTGCCACCTATGGTAACGATTATTAATCTTCTCCCTTGTGTTTAAAAGAACCAAACCAAACCTGTGTTCCCCTCCCTAGTCCATGATCTTCCCTCCAGATACATAACTACGATTGTTATAATTTAATGTCTTCCCAGTCCAGGTTTTTACAGTTTTGTGCACATACATATGTGGATTAAAATGTATTACAATTAATGTTAGTGGTTTTTTTTGTTTTTGTTTTTTTAAGATTTATTTTATTTATTTATTTTTGGCTGTGTTGGGTCTTCGTTGCTGCGCCCAGGCTTTCTCTAGTTGTGGCGAGCGGGGGTTACTCTTCGTTGCGGTGTGTGGGCTTCTCATTGCAGTGGCTTCTCTTGTTGTGCAGCACGGGCTCTAGGCGTGCGGGCTTCAGTAGTTGTGGCATGTCGGCTCAGTAGTTGTGGCTTGCGGGCTCTAGAGCGCAGGCTCAGTAGTTGTGGCGCACGGGCTTAGTTGCTCTATGGCATGTGGGATCTTCCCAGACCAGGGCTCGAACCCGTGTCCTCTGTATTGGCAGGCGGATTCTTTTTTTTTTTTTTTTAATTATTTATTTATTTATTTATTTATTTATTTTTGGCTGTGTTGGGTCTTCGTTTCTGTGCAAGGGCTTTCTCTAGTTGCGGCAAGCGGCGGCCACTCTTCATCGCGGTGCGCAGG
The DNA here is from genome assembly GCF_028021215.1 of Eschrichtius robustus. Classification (NCBI taxonomy): domain Eukaryota; kingdom Metazoa; phylum Chordata; class Mammalia; order Artiodactyla; family Eschrichtiidae; genus Eschrichtius; species Eschrichtius robustus. Next base: position 122,266,120 of record NC_090830.1, read on the forward strand.
CCTCTCACTATCGCGGCCTCTCTTGTTGCGGAGCACAAGCTCCAGACGCGCAGGCTCAGTAGTTGTGGCTCACGGGCCCAGTTGCTCCGCAGCATGTGGGATCCTCCCAGACCAGGGCTCGAACCCGTGTCCCCTGCATTGGCAGGCAGATTCTCAACCACTGCGCCACCAGGGAAGCCCGGCAGGTGGATTCTTAACCACTGAGCCACCAGGGAAGCCCAATGTTAGTGGTTTTTAAATTTTAGGTAAGTGGTTTCATATTTTATAGTATTCTCTAGCTTGATTCTCTTATTCAACATTGTGTATGAATTTTACCCTTGTAGTACATTTAAATCTAATTCACCCATTTTAATTGCTATGTACTATTCCTTTGTATGGACATGCCACCGTTTTCCCATTTCTGTATCAATAGTTATTTGGATTGCATACAAGTTTTTAAGATTACAAATTATGCTGCAGTAACCGTTCTTGGGTAGGTGTATGTTGGCACATGTATGAGTGTTTCTCTGAGGTTCATACCGTATAGAATCATTGGTAGGACATAAGATGCTGATATTCAGTCATAGTTCACATGATATCAATCATCACACTCTGCAATGATTGGATCAATTAGTACTTGCATCACGAGTATGAAGTATAAACACTTTCTTTCCCCACATCTCACCAACACTTGTCAGACTTACAATTTTTGCCCAATCTGATTAGCGTGCAGTGACATCTTATCATGTTTTAATTTGCATTTCTTTGACTCCTGAGGTTGACAATCTTGTCATTGTTTATTTTCTCCTCTGTGGCTTGCCTGGTTTACTCCTCTGCTCATTTTAAAGAATCAGATAGTTTTTCCTTGTTGATTTATAAGATCTCTTTATTATAAGTTGGAGATTTGTGTTGGGAATATAGTCAGCGCTTCATATCCATGGGTTCTGCATCTGTGAATTCAACCAACTATGGATTGAAAATACTTGGGGGGGAAAAATCCAGAAAGTTCCAAAAAGCAAAACTTAAATTTGCTGGTGCCAGCAACTATTTACATAGCATCTACTTTGTATTAGGTGTTATAAATAATTTAGAGATGATTTAAAGTATAGGGAGGATGTGTGTAGGTTACATGCAAATACTACACCATTTCGCGTAAGGGATTTGAGCGTCCACGTGTGCTCGGAGGTGGGAGGGGGTGTCCTGGAACCAATGCCCCATGAATACCGAGGGATGACTGTACTTTCTCCCAGTTTGTGATGTTTTAAAACTTTTTGCTTGGATGGGTTTTTAAATAATCAAGTTTTAAATTTTAATGCCTTCAAATTTGTCACCCTTTTCTTTCCCCTGTGCTTTCATTTTGTACCTACTTTAAGTAGCTCCAAATCTGCAAGTAGTTGGTGTAGGAACTGTGATTTTGTTTGGGTGTCTGCTATCTAATAGTCACATCTAAGGAGATTACTTTTCTTTGGTAGGAATCTAAGTCAGAGGATTGGTTTTTTTTTTTTTAAACTAGAATTTAAATATGATTAAAACAACTCACTTGGAGCAAGGTGCAGAAACTGTGGACCAGACCTGTATCTGGAAAATAAGGAAGTACGAGGGTAATAAATAACTCTTGGTCATATATTGATGAGGTACTGGTGCCCAGCTCTGGACAGAAGCTTTCTTTATTTTACCTCATCAATCTTTCCAGCAGCCCTTCTTGAAGTAGGTGATTTTATCCCCACTTAAAGATAAAAAACCCAAGCTTAAAGAAGTTAAATTTATGAGGTAAGTGGCAGAGCCAACATTCAAATCCAGATCTTTCTGACCACAAAGCTTGTGTGCTTAATATTACACCCCATTGCCTTCTTGAAAGTTACTTGGAATTTGTTTGAGTTCCAACCTCTTTATAGGTTATTTTCAATTTGAATCTAATTGTAAAGAAAGAGGGGGTGAGGGTGGAAGACAGGAAGGAAAAGGGGAAGGATTTGAGATTCAATAATAGAAACTAAACCCATCACTAGGAGGGCAGTTCAAAAGGAAGAGTTCCATGTTTCACAGACTAAAACGTTAAAAGCCCAAATCATTGCATCATGCAGGTCTGATGCTGAGTAATCACCCTCCTCTGTATTATTGTGAGGGTGGAGGCAAGAAGTCTGGGAAGCTGTTTTTGCCTAAGGAATTACATTCCAGGGGACTCCGAGGATTTAGGTAACCGCAAAAGCCATTTATTTCGAGTACACTGAGATTTCTACCACTTTGATCCCTAATCCATAGCATAATTAATAAATGAAATGTGCTGTAGTACGGGTTTTTTACAAAGTGTACTTTTAAAATGGCTTTTGGTCTGACATGATTCATTTACCACTTGGAAAAGCATTGCCACTTCAGATGGGCAGGGCGGGGAGGACGCCTAGTTGAGGGCCGTTTCCCAGGACCTGGTCCCTGTGTTGGGCTCTGCAGAGCAGGCCCTTCCGATACCCCCTGACTCTTCCTCCTCCAGGAAGTGGGGGGAAGCGAGGAAACCAGGATGCAAATGTCATCTGGTCTAAGTATGTCTGAAGACCACAGACCTCCTAACCAATGAAGATCTTTTTTGTCTTTGTCCCTTTATATCAGTTGAGGAAAGCTACTCTGAGTAGGTAATAATAATTAGAATGATTACTGATTGCCCAAACTGAAAAACCAGACATTTGCCTTTTCCTCCCCGCCGCCCCTTTTCTTTCTCTCTCTCCCAACTTCCAACAAATATTTAGTGATTACCCATAAGGAGACAGGCTAGGAATATATCAATGGGCAAGAAAATATTCTTGTTCTCATGGAGCTTCTATTTTATAGGCAGGATGGATGGGGAGGGCATACAGACCCAAACCAGTAAATAAATGATATGAAAAAGATGAAATAATAAATAATATTAATATAATAAAAACAATATTTTGAGCATTTATATTATGCGCCAGATTCTCCATGCATTACTTCGATCCTTAACAACCATTTGGAGAGTACAGAGGTATTATTATTATCATCAATCATTATATGTCCATTTTACAGATGAAGAAACTGAAGCCCAGAAAGGAAGGAAGTGGCTTCTTCACAGTTAGAAAGTCAGACCTTTGCAGTATTAGTTTGGTCAGTGGCCAAGATCTTATTCACTGTGCTCTCCTTCCAGCTGAGAATGAGCAAGGTCATTTAAGATCGTGGTAGGAGCCACAGAGAAGATAAAACAGGACAGGGGGACAGAGAAGCACCATGGGCTGGGGGCTGTTTTAGATGGGGTGGTCAGGGAGGGCTCCCCAAGAAGACAGTGCCCCAGCTGAGATCGGAACCGTGCGAGGTTCCAGAGCTGTGATGCTCACCCAGCGGGGCGAATGGAACCTTCTGGCAAGAAGGAGTTAATGCCTTGCCTGGGCCGGAGGCTGGTTCATTAGGGCTTTGAAAGCGGGGAGAACTGGGGGCTGTAAATGTTACAATCTTACCTTTGGCCCTTAGGGATTCTGCCTTTCAACCTTGGCTCAGGAATAACCTGCGACTGCCCAACAGGGCTTCCTTTTAGGAAATGGGAGAGAATGGCCTGTTACATTCAAATATACCATAAAAGTATCGCCATTTATTTCAGTGTCTGATGACCTGAGCTTGGGGAGGCTGAGGAGGCTTTGAAAGGGTCTGAAGAGGCCCTTTAGAGCAGAGATGAAAAGGGGGTGGGGAATCCTCAATTCTAAACAAAGAATCGCAATGGGAAGGTAGCCAAACGCTATTTTTGGAGAGGGTGAGAAGGAAAAGAATGGTATAGATGGTTAGTTGGAAAATGTGGTTTTTATACAGAGTTTGCGTGGGTTGCCTGAGGATCGAGGGTGATATGGACTTCACTCTGGGACAGCTGGCAGCCCCAGCCCGATCCTTTGGCTTCCTGGTCGGCATGTGAAAAGAGGGGGTTATGTCTCTTAACTGGAGCAATCAAGGAGGACCGATGGAAGTTGGCTCCATGTGGCTTTCAAGTTCTCAAGTATCCTGTTCCTTGTAAAAGTTTCAGGTTTTGGGTCTGGGACTGCGTGTGTGTGTGTGTGTGTGTGTGTGTGGTACCTTAATGGAAAGAGATGGGCTTGGGTCAGTGGGAAAGAGAGAGACCTCCAGGCGCAGAGTGACAGGATTTGATATGACGCAGCAGGAGAGCTTTGCTGCCTTTATTCCATAGTAAATCCTTACACAATGCCATATGCTGTTGGATTCCATAGCTGCTGCACAGGGTGTGATTTGGTTCATGCCCACTCCGCAAACAGGAAATGGTCGCTGCTGTATGTGCTTTTCATGGAGATAAAGTGTCAGGAGCGGGGCCCCAGCGTAACACTTGTGCAGCCCCCCTACTCACACAGGCTAGTGTTGGGTAGTCGTTGGAGCATGGGAAGGACTGGGGAGGTAGGACGGGGAGGGAGCTTTGGGGCTGGAATTTGTACAATTAGTCAGACAGGGGCATTGGTTGGGAGGAAAATATTGATGTATCCTTTTTGTTTTTGAACCTGAAGTTTGGGTTTTTCAGACGTATCTGTGGATTTTTATATGTTTTCCAAGCGCCAGAGCTTGGATGTTAGGTCACCGTAGGTATCCACTCCTATGGACACATTTCAGTGGAATATTTTCAAGACTCCGTAAAAACACGAGGCTTTCAAGGCTGGGCGACGTGTTCAGGATCACCCCCCCGCCCCCTTTTTGGCAAAACCATGCAAACGTTGGTATTCAAAAATATTTTGTTACTTTTCTTGGCAACGTGTCCCAAGAAGGAATTGCAACACAGCCTCCAAGTTAGGAGGCAACTTTCTGGGGAAAAGGCGGGGGTGGGGAGGTTTGGAGCTTGAATCAAAAACAGACACCAAAGCTTTAATAAAATAAATGAAGCAGAGCCCTTTCAGCTCACAGTGGACCGTATTGGTGCAGGTCAGGCAGCCTAGTGGAAATTGACAGGCTGAGAACTGGGACATAAACAAAAATGTCAGTCCCTGGGAGTCTTGTTCCCTGGACAATGTCTCAATTGTTTCCTTGGTTTTCAAGGCAGCAGGGGAGAGTGGAATATTAACTGTTTACTGCCCAAGGCTGGCTGGGAAATTGCTTTGAGAAGGAAGAAAAAAAAAAGACAGAAAATCGCATTTTTATTTAGAAACTATTAAACATGTCAGTAAGTGTTAGGAAAAGTGTGGCTTCTTTCTTAATCGTCTGCCATTCAAGTCCATATTCCTGGGTACAATTGTGTGTGTGTGTGTGTGTGTGTGAGAGAGAGAGAGAGAGAGAAGGGAGAGCAGAGTGTTTCCTTTTAAATTTGAATGTTAGCCTTGCATATTGTCGGCTTTTAAAGATAGCTACCCTGTAAGTTATCTGCCCCCAGTGGATATGACAGCGGGGTTAGGGAAGGAAGCGGGATTTCTGATAACAGTTTGAATTTTAGCTTTCAGCTGATATCCTATTAGTGTTTGTTCCTCTTAAAAATGCCTCGATGGAATAAAAATCAAGTGGTTAGAATTTTATAAAAGAAAACGTATTCTACTACCCATAAAAATTCACTTAGTGATGAAGAAAGGGGGAAAAGTAACTATATCTTAGAGGGAGAAATGGGTACAAAAGAAGTCCAGAATTCTGTTCACACTTGAATTCAGTTGATTAGAGAAACAAATAGCAAAGCCTGGTGTATCAGCCTTTACCTGGGCAAAGTTCAAAACTCAACTGGTAATTATGTCCTTAGAAGCTTTAAAAGGACTGTGTTGTTATAGAAGCAAAGACCCAGCTCACATTTTCGGGACAGAAGGCACTGGGGTTGTTTGTTAGATAAACTTGTTTTAATAAATAGGGGGTCAAGGGAGAGGTTATGTTCTTGGAAGACTCGGATTCTGACTCCCTGATAAGTAGAAGTGGTTGCCTTTCTCTCCTTTTTAACTTTTAAGCCAGAGGTTTGCAGCAGCTAAACTCAGCTCTGGCTCCCGCTTCCTGTCAGACAGGAAATCACTTCCTTAGCCAAAATTACAAGCTGTGGCAAAACTCCCTGGCCACACCGAAAAGAGCCTGTTTTTCCCAGAAGACTGTGTTTCTAGATGCGGAAGCATAAATTGGTACACCGTGTGATCGTGGCGTGCCCGAAATACCTAGGGGAGAGGGTGCTGGAAGGAGGGTGCCTCCCCAAGGGCGAGGGCACCACTGGGAACCGGTGGGCTTTGCTGCCCTGGTTGGAGCGAGGGGGCGGTAAGGGGTGGCCGGCTGCCGGGTGAAGAGGAGTTTGTAGCTGCCGTGGGGAGCCCTGGCCTCAGTGAGCCGCGTCAAAGTTCATGTCTGGGAGAGATCTCACATTGTTCACTTGGGAGCCCTGAGGTCTTAAGGGTGGGAGTCAAGTAAGCTGTTTGATGATGTCACAGATTCAGGAGGTCTTGGGAATCCATTGTCAAGCTCTGTGTGTGTATTTACCCTCTTTCCCCTTTATCTATTATTCAGGGAGCTAAGGACACCCTCCTTCCAGGTCAGTTAAGTTCTCAAGAAGTTTTAAACTTGTTTCACGAGGAAGCCCAGTGACACTTGGGGTTACTGGCTGGCATGTCCCCCAGTTGCTAGAGCGGGGGTTTGTGTTTCTCGGTCACTTTACAAGAGAGCGCAGGGCTGATGACAGTTCCACCTGCCCCTCCTGGATGAAGTGTGTGCCGAGGCGCAGTGTCTTTACCTGGCATGCTGACTAGGATAAACTGCTGCTTTTCAGACATATTTCCTTAATTTAAGGGACGGGCATAACCTCTCCGATGACTTGCAAAACTTCAATCTTCAGTTTTCCCTTATGTCTAGGTATTCATGAGCATGTGTGTAATAATCATTGCAGGCACTGATTTGACACATTCAAATCATAAGTGTTTCCTGTGGTCTTCTCTGGACAAGATTTTGGAGGAAAGAAAAGACTGTGTCACCTAGGAAATCTGCTCTTTCATTGAGATGCAAGGGCAGTGAATTAAGTGCCTGCCTTTTCTCCCTTTTCCCCCCTCTGACAGTTATTGATTCTCCCCTGGAACCATGCAGTCTATATTCTCATCTTTTTCCTGACAAAGGGAATTCCCGGTTTGTCAGCTGGTGGGACACACTAGCAGGTTAAGAGTTAAAAGTCGGCACTACCTGCCCTCGTGAGAGTATGCGTGTTTTCAGTCTCTTCCTACACAAGAGCTAGAAGATGTTTCTAAAAGAATCTCTGGTGACTTAGAAGTAAAGGGAGCTTTGGAAGCATGACGTGAAGAAATAGGAGGAAAGGGGCAAATACCGTCTTTTCTACATCTGTTTATTCTGTTGTTAACAAAGGATAGGAGACTCCTCTTAGAAAACTTCTGCTGGGGTTGGGGGAGGGCATGGAGAGTGAAAGGGTAAACCTACACCATGGCTCAAAGAGTTTGGACATACTGTTCAGTAGAAATGTCACTCCTGTGGAAGAAATGAATTCTGTGAAGACGACTGAACCTCAGCCATCCGATGAGTCCTTCGTTGCCTCTTCCACGGCTGAACTCCGGAGGCACCTTCAGGAGGCCCTCCTCAGACCCCCGCGTCCTCTGCCCAACCTCTACTCACTCTTGCCGCGCCATCTTGGAACTGGCTGCCTCACGCTGAGACTGGAAGCTCCTCAGTGCCCAGTTAGTTCTTAACTTCCCACGTGCCCGCAGAATACATCCATGTGAAGCCACGAGAAGGTGGACCACATCACATTTCCCTAAAAGCCTCGGTATAACCCGGTAGGAATATAAGTTAACAGTTTCCTGATGTCAGGGGTGTCTTTTACTGCCTTTGGTCATCACATTTCTTTCTTGTGTGTTTCTTGTGTGGTTCTTTTACAGCCCTAGCGTTTTTTTTTGTTTGTTTGTTTCCTTTTTTGTTTCCCTCCCCTTTTGGGCAGGAGGGGTGTGTGGCCAGTGATAGGATAACAGATAATAATGAAGTTTAGTCTTTCCAGACCAGATTATTTCGTTTACGCCAACTAGGTAAAACATCAACCCAATTAAGGGCCCATTAGATATTTTAGTAGCAACTGAGTTGTCTAAGCTGGGGAAGGGGTTGAAGCAAGAGAGGAGGTCAGGGCTTTGTGGTCTGTTACAATCCCCTGGGGTCTTGGGCCCGAGGGACACTCTGGGGTCTTAATAAATAAATGAGGGTTTCATCTTGAACTCTTTACTACCAAAGATTGACGAATAAATTGGGTGTGATGCTTTTCCTTAAATATTAACAACAGAGGTGGGGGGAGGGGGGATGAATATGTGTGTGTTTATAGACACACAGACACCGTGAATAATCTGGAGGGACTGTGCATAAAATCTCTCATCTTTCTCGTTTTACATTAGGGAAGACAATGCACTGAATGAGCTCTGGACCTGGGAACTTTGCATTCTAGCCTTCTCTCCCCTACTTGACCACGGTGCTCACAGTTAGGACACTGTTTCTGTTATGAAGTCACACACTTCCTGTCATCTCTCTGGGGATAGCCTTCCTAAGCCCAGCTTTAGGAAATAGGTCAACTTCAAGAAATAGCTCTTAGCTCATGAAACAATCTAGCAATCTCCCCTTCTCACACACACACACACACACACACACACAGACACACTGTCTACATGTCTTCTGTTCTTAGGGCAATAATATTTGGAGATGTAAATTTGACCTTAGAGAGAAACACTCTCTGATGATAGGCTAATGCCCGTATTTACTAATAAACTTCCCCTTTGACAGTTCTTGGCTTCGGGGCCCCAAACCAAACTCTTTGGCTGCTTTTATGATGGGCCAAAAAAAAAAAACATACTCCTTGTTTCCTCCCAGTTTCTTAAACAATGAAGCAGTGACATTTTACATAGCCGTCTGTATTGGGGAATGGACCAAGATGGCCTGAGATACGGCCCTGCTCTGGCTGGAGGGAGCGAGGGGCTGGGAGAGAGCGGAGGAGACGGGAGCCTGGGTGGACCCTGGGTGGACCCAGGAAGGAGTGTGTGGGCTCTGTGAGCTGAAGGAAACGACGCCGGCTGTGACAGAATTTTGATTCTATTACCTGAAGCTGTTGGATTGAGTCTACTACTTCTACCTCCCAGCCCTCCCTCTCCTCCAGTCTGGCTTCTCTTAAGACCCCTCAGTGGGCTGATTCTGAGCCTCTCCCAAGGAGCCAGAGGCTGGAGAAAGAAAAAGGGGCCAAGAAAAGAGCAATGAAAGAGTTTTTATTTAGCAAAAAGGGGAATGTGCCGAGAGATGTGGTAAATATTAAACCACAGGGCCGAGCGCAGGAAGATTAGGCAGAGCAGAAGTGTGTGTGTGAGTGCATGTCCGTGCCCGCTCATAGATGTGTTTGTCTGCAAGTACAAGTGTGTTATATGTGTTCTGTCGGATGGGTGGATTGTGTGTCATTCAGGCAGGTTTAGGGAAGTTCCTAAAAGGCTGTGGGGTTCCTGAAATAGACAAGTCTAGGGGACTCCTGCGAGGAAGGAAGAGGGGGGAGCGCATTGCTACTTGGAGACTCTTAAGGATTGGCTGGGTCTGGCTGGGCCTTCACCATCTTGCTTTTTATCTCCTGAATGGGGACTGTTTCCTTTGTGATGTTTACCGGGCTTCCAATCAGGCATCAAGCTTTTCTTGCTTGAGATTTTTATTCTTTGACTCAGCTGCAGAGACCCTTGTACCTTTAAGGTTAGGCTTCTCCTGGATGGAAGCGAGGGCCCCGGCCAGGGCAGGCTCCAAATGGTGGCCGCAGAGGTATTTCCTAGCTGGTTCCAGGCTTTGCAGGAGGTTGGTGAACATTTAGATGGGGGTAGTCCGTTCACATCTGCTTTTATTTTTCCCATTTCTGCAGGCCAGACTGAAAACTTAATAAATTGTATGAAACCCAAGTAAGCATGGATGTTAAAGAACATTAAATAAATTACATAAGTATGCCTACCTGTAACACTTTTATAAGGTAAATGCACATGGGTTATTTTGCCATAAATGTGCACACGGACCAAGATTTATTCTAAAGCCCCCTTGTTTCAGCCCTGCCGCTGGTGAAGGTACTACTGTTCCAGCTCCTTCCTTCTTTCCCTGGCAGCGCGGCAGCCGGGCTTGGAAAATGCGATAATGATGCCATAAGTACCCTAGCGCAAAAGTTGTTTTTTGTTCCAAAACATTGCCAGTTCACGGCATGTAAAACTACCACGGATGCCTCAGCCAGTTTTTCTTTTTCCCCAAATAAGGCAAGCATTAATGAAGAAGCCGAGGGCCTGGGAAAATATTCTGTCATTCCTTCAAGTGAAATTTCGTCCCCTCTCTAGGCAGGCTCATAGATTTTCAGCTGAAGTATAAATAAGTGTCTAGCCAGAATTTGTTGAGTAGTTGGCCGTGCAGTTGAACTTGTTTACTGCTGTTGTTACCTCTAGTAACCGTTCATCTAAATAATGCTCTGCCTTCATGTTTCCCCACATACTCATCCAGTGACAAGCAGGCTTTGAGTAAATGATGCACAGGTTATCCCATTCTCCAGAGAGAAAAGTAAGTGTAGCCAGGTTCCCTGACCTGCCTCTCATTGAACTTACAAGCCAGGAAGTTGGGTCAGGCAGGGCTCCAGCTCCCAGAGGCTGCATCCTCTTTGGTACCAGCTACTCCTTCTGGACCCCAGAGTAAGGCAGGTGGTTCGTGTGGCCGGTGTGAGGGCTGTTTACCAGGCCGGCAATCTCATGGGTTGGCAGAAGGCCTGTTTTGAATGTGGGGAAAGTAGCCTCTTGTTTAGAAGTATGGAATGTAATATCCAAACAGTTGGGAAACATTTCGGGTGGGGTCAAGGGCAGAGACGAGAAGGCATCCATAGATCCATTCATATAAGTGGAAACTTCATCCCAAATACTCAGGTCTGCGAAGTAAAGGACACACGTATTCATTCATTCATTCATTCATTATCTTAAAGGTGCCATTTGGGACCATCCTATACTTTTTGCCTAGTGCATTGGAAAAAGTACTTCCTGCCTCCAAACTCACACAGTATCTGGCTCCCACTGCCTGGCCTCTCCACTTGCAGTTACGTTATCTTCGTATTGATGGCTTAGGATGGAGCCTCAGCTTATTCGTCTCTGAAGAAGGGGGATAACCATGGCTTCTGAAGGGGCAGGGCTGTGGAGCCTAGTGGTTAAGAGCACTGGCTCTGGAGATGGACACCCCTTGGTTTTCACCCTGACCCGCTGGCTCCTCACTCTGTCAGCTTGGGAAGTTACCAATCTGTGTCCTTATCAGCAAAGTGAGGAAAATAATAACTATCTCCCTCACGGATTGTAGTCAGGAATGAGAGGTGTGAGTCAGGTGGTCTGGTAGAGAAACAGCTTTTCAAACAGGATATGTTCCTTTGCCCAACGTTTAGGAGAGGGGTGCTACTAATACTTGGAGGGCTTTGCAGGTAAGTCTTTTGCATCAATGTAAAGCTATGTCAATTCTTATTATTTGGTTTGTGTCAGTGTGTGAAGGCAAGAACCTGCCAGAGAAATGCATGAGAATGACTATTGGCAGTACCGTGTTTTCTAAATCGAATACACCAACAGTTGTAAGATATGCCTTTAGTCTAATAACACATTTTCAGGGAGTAAAGAAACACTACTGTGGTAAATTTCTGTACCTATCACATGCATCTAAATTTCAGAAATGTCAACATGGAGGAACAATGCGAGTCTTAGGATGGAGAAGCTATGCCTGTGTTCGTTTATAATTTGAATGAAAGCTGGGCAGTTTGGAACTCTAAATTTCAAAAGAATGCTACGTAAGAAACTTCCAGACCCACTTTTGATCATGTAAAGGTGTAGGATTTGTATGGACCAGGTTTTTTTTTTTTTTTTAAATTAATTAATTTATTTATTTTTGGCAGTGTTGGGTCTTTGTTGCTGTGCACGGGCTTTCTCTAGTTGTGGTGAGCGGGGGCTACTCATTGCAGTGGCTTCTCTTGTTGCGAAGCAGGGGCTCTAGGCACGCGGGCTTCATTAGTTGTAGCTCGCGGGCTCTAGGGCGCAGGCTCAGTAGTTGTGGCGCACAGGCTTAGTTGCTCCGCAGCATGTGAGAATCTTCCCGGACCAGGGCTCCAACCCGTGTCCCCTGCATTGGCAGGTGGATTCTCAACCACTGCGCCACCAGGGAAGCCCCTATGGATCAGGTTTTTAAGCTGCGCTGAAAGAATAAAAGCAAATCAGAGTCATGAGACAGGATCGGCCAAAGATCAGCACTTAGAAGATCACGTGGACCAATTTTACAGGATTCTGTTAATGAAGATTCTGCAATTCCAAGTTTTCACTTTGTTTTTGACCATTAAAGGGGGAGGTACTAGTATTGATAGATGATGAATCTGGGCTGCTGTGCAAAGCTTGCTTCTCCATCAGCACACCATTGAAAATATGTCCACGTTCCAACCTCTCCTTAGCCCATCTCCCCATTGGAAGGGTTGGGCTAAAGCAGCAGTGGGAACAATGATTACAGAGGCTTCATCAGAAGGCGATATTTGAGAATTTAATGTATTACCGTTCTTCTGTATTCTCTCGGGAAGAATGGGCGCCTCGCATTAACCTTACTGTAAATGTGATGCATTTGAACGAATGTACAGTGGAAGAACGGCCCAAAGAGTATGTGTTTCTGCCGTGAGCGGTTTTGAATAAATCAACATAATAGCCCATAGTTATTAACATACTATGTGAATTGGACAGTGATGTGTACGTTGAGGACCTTGAACTAAATCTACCAGTTAAGAGCCTGTAGGATGAGCTCCAGAAGGACTGGAGTCCTGGGTGTTGAGGTTGTCATACAAAGAAATGAACTGCAGACCACTGGCAGGAAGAATCTTCTGGTAATACTCAGCCCAAAGTAAATTTTCAAATGCTTGGACTGCAGCACAGAATTGACTGATGTCAGATTAACTGGCTCTGGACTTCTAAATGTGGGTCGGTTTGGGTTGGAAGTGATTTTATTATCCACAAACCTCTTTGTACCTCTTTCACCCCCCGCCTCCCCAAAATACTTAGCCATAATTTTTCTCTGTTGCCAAGCTTCTCTGGTGAAGCTTCTGAGAGGCAATATATTTTTCTGTTAGATTTCATAAGTAGTGCTAGACTTTTGATGTAATTATGTTTAGATTTCACAGAAACTTTCAATGTGTTGAAAATTAAATTCCAGGGCAGAAGGGAATGAGGCCTGGGCTCAGACCCAGGGAGCCTGAGTCCTTTGTTACTCCTGTCAGAAACTTGCCGTGTGACCCTGGGCAAGTCTTGGCATGTTTTATTTCATAGATTTAAAAGAAAGATAATAGGGGTTATGTATGATTGGGGTTTTTTTGGGTCCTTTATAGCTTGGAAACTTAGTGATTCAGTGATCTCTGTCCTCTGCTGTGACTGTAAAATGGAAAATAGAGTCAGTGGACAGAGCCTTACAATCTTGGAGGACGAGGATTCTCCTCAAATTGTTCTTCTCTCTTTCATCTCTGGGTACCCTTTAAAAACCTCTAACTGGGGACCTGTCTTCCTCCATGGCATTTGGTATAACTTTATGGATTTCTGTTAAACTCTGTGAAGTCCCTTTTAGAAAGTTAGTATTTTGTTAAGTCTTAAGTGCCTTATTAAACCTGCCGAGGAGATAACCGTCCTGGGAGACCATTTATGACATGTGAGAACAGTGTAGACTTAACTCCCCTTTAAAAAAAAGTGACTAATGAAGCTTACACCAACTTCCCATTTTGAACAAGATGTAACGATTTTTTGTATACAAGGTGTTCACGGCCCCTCTGCAGGCTCTTGAGCACTGTTGACAGTGAACAAGATTATTTATTTGGGTAAAAATGGGGCCACCTGAATGGTGATGGCCCAGAAGCCCTCGTGAGTGGTCCAGGATGCTTGGAAAGGGGGGAGGATGTGGGCTTGGGGAACAAAGCATGCAGTTCGGTTCCTGTGAGTCCTGCGGGGTTTATTTTAAGGCTACACAGGAGAATCGGGAAGAAGAGATGCTGCAGTAGTGGTTTGGCCTCCCGGAGACATGGACAGGAATTCAACAGCTAGAGAGGGGCCGCTGGCCATTGGCTGTGGCAGCCTGGGAGTGGGGGACTGCCCCCGACCCCAGGCCACTCCACGCCGAGATGTTACTTAGCCCTTGGCCTGTCTCCTCTCGTCTTTGTGTATCATCTCTTAACCCTTCCCAGTCTGCAGGCCACCTTCTCTCTGCACCCTCATGCTCTCTGCCCGAGTCCCCTTGTTCTCCTCACTTCCACACTCCCGTTCCACCTCGGCCCTTCCACCTCATGGACTTCTTCTCTGTGTCCCTTTACCTTGGCTCCCAGTTTATTCTGAGTTCCCGATTAAGTGAACCAAAAACCCTAAAAAACCAAGAGGGAGAACTTGGCTCCCTGCCCCGTGTTTGGCTGGGGTGTCTGTGTCTGTTGACGGCCACTGTCCAGCCTTGGCCGTCCTTGGGTAAGACGCTGTCTCCAGTCCAGTTAGCAGGGAGGGGCTGACACATGGTGGGGTGCAGCCCAGGGTGGGGTGGACCTCCTCAGAGGCGGATGGTGGGTGTGGTGGGCACGATGGTGTGTCTAGCTCAGGGGGAGAAGCGTGTCTGTAACAGAAACCTGTTTCTTTTTGCTGGACTAAGTCAAAGAAGCCTTCCAGGAGTATGTGCTGGGGCCGTGCGAACAGCCGCAAACACTCAGATGTTATTCAGAAATGGAATTGGGACGTGTTAAAAGAAGTAGACCCATCTGGTCTTCTGCTTGTTGGGGGACTGCATATACGCTGGGTGCTTAGCGTGTTCACTCAGGGCATCTCCTTTACCTGTTCTCAGGCCTGCTTGTTGATGTCGAGATCTGCAAGGGCTAAACCACCTACGACAGAATACTAGTGGAAGAAACACTGGTGGAGCCTTTTGTGCTGGGGCGCTCCACTTGCTAATTCCCAGCTCTAGGTTCTAAGCACTAATTCTACAGCTATCTTCCTTGTCTTTTAATATTCACTTCCACAATGTAGAAGCCCTGTGTTGCATCACATCTAGTAATAGAACGGTGCTGTGTGGGGTGTGTGAGATGGGCCATACACACACACACACACACACACACACACACACACACACAATGTTGCACAGAAACACACAGACCTGGAGAAGTCCACGTTTAATCATTTTGGTGCTTACTTGGGAGAAGGGGCCTTCTGTGTTTGCTGGTGACTTGTTTGAGTATGCACATATGTATTTTGGAGACAATCTCTGTGAAAACTCTAAGGGCCAACTAAGGGCCTCACCAAATGCCCTGGGGTCCTGTTTAGGGCAGAGGATTTTAGTAGGAGTGGTGGGTTGGTATAGTGTAGTGGAATGGACCAGCTAAGGCTTTGGAGCTAGATGGGCAGGCCAAGGTTTTTGGCGCCATTCCTTATTACCTGTGTGTTAGAGCAAAGTTTCCTAATCTGGAATGCCCTCCCCCTTTGTATAAAACATTAAAAAACCCCACAAAACTCCTTTAGTGGAACTCTGTAGTGACAGGTATCAGAAACCCAACCCGAACAAGTTTAAACAAGGAAAAGGGGAGTTCTTTGATTCCCATAACTAACTTCTGGGAATGGCAGAGGTAGAGCTTGCTGAAGGGACCACTGAAATGCTGTCCCACGAAGGAACATCAGCCCTTTGAGTGTGTGCTCTCTATGTTGTCTTCGTTTCCTCCTACTGCAGAGCTTCGGTGGGAAGTCCTGGAGGAGGGGTAGCGTCACAGGCTTTCATCTTTAGCTGGAGGTTGGTGGGATTCTTACCCCAATTTGGACCAATCAGTGAGGCTGGGAAGGGGGGGGGCTCATGTAAGAAGATGGAGGCTCCCATTGGATCACATGACTGGCTGGTGTTAGGGTGATTCCCTGGGGGAATTAGCTGGAGTCAGTCTTAAAAAATTAATTAATTATTGAATTTTGCATTAAACAGGTGTTGTGAGGTTCTTAGCCCTTTTTCTGGTATCTACTAGATGCTCTTCATTAGTTTTCTGCCTTCGCTTGTAAAGGTGATCATAGGGATTAACCTATTTGGAGCTAAGAACTGGTCATGACACCTCCTTCTGTAGAATCCAGTGTAATCCTGGGCGTATTCCCTGTGCTGTTTGCTGTGTCCCATCTGCTGAACAGGGGCAAGACCCTCTGGCAAAGGAGAGCCCTGTAGGAATGGGTATGCAGTATAGTTTTAGGATCTGCCATTGCAGATACAGCTTTCATAGAGTTCCCAGACTTTGGCATTTATTATTATTGCTTTTTAAGTTGGTCACACTCTTAATATTGAAGGTGAGGGAAGAATGCTGAAAAAAGCAACAGGGTTTAGGCAAAGATAGCTGGCAGTCCTTCTCTCTAGAACCTGGCCTTTCTCTCTGAGACCTCCTGCAGGAGGGTATGCAAAACAGGTGCGTTCTATAGCGCGTCTGTCAAGTCCGGGGCACTGTGCTAAGCTCTTTACCTCCCCTTGGAATTGAACCCTTGTGACATTTTAGGGTAGCTAACATTGTTACCCCCGTACCAGTAGCTTGAGTCTCAAGCAGGTTAATAGCTTATCCAGATACTTTCTAAGGACCTTCCAGATTATCTTTCCTTTTAGTCCAAGAGACAACATTTAAAGCTGACTCAACCAGAAGAGGATGAAAGCCCCATGTTTGTGATGGCTAAACTGTTTTTTTTAACGATAGTTTTATTGAGAAATAATTCACATACCATACAGTTGACCCATTTAAAGTGTACACAGTTCAATGGTTGTAGTATATTCAGAGTTTGCTGCCATCACCACGATCAGTTTCAAAATATTTTCATCATCTCCCTCCAGAACCCCTGTCCCCATTAGCAGCCACTCCCCATTTCCCCCAATTCCTCCCAGTCCTAGGCAACTACTACTGTATTTTTTGTCTCTGTGGATTTGCCTATTCTGGACATACTGTATAAATGGAATCATACACCTCGTGGTCTGGTGCCTTCCACTTAGTAAAGGGAGGGACTTATGATGGAAACTTGCCCAAGGTGGCCTCTTAGCCTCAGCCTTCTGGAACTCAGTGTCCTTTTGCTTTCCTCAACTCTACCTCACTACCCTGTTTGCTACAAGAAGCCGGAAGATGGAAACACCCAAGAGGTCGTTGTGAGTACACACGAGCATGCTGGAATATTAGTAGTGGAACGCTTGGTGGGTTAGTTCTGGACCCGGGACCCATGGATTCCTCCCTCTTATTGCCTGGTGGTGACTCCAGTGTTGGTGGGGAGAGGGTTAAACGCTGTCTCCCTGAACTTCACCTCCAGGGGGAATTCCTGCTTTGAGGGTACACTGGGCCGGAGAAGCTTGAGTATCTGTCTTTTGTGATGTTGGAGCAGACGTGGAGATAGGGTACCGATTCCCTTGGTGCTAAGAGGGGCTCCAGGGGAGTTTCAGGAAACCTTTCCTTTTCTGTATTCTCACCCCCGGGCCCCTCGGCTTTTCTCCCCTGGTTCACACATCGGAGGGAGGAATCTTTTACCTTTTCTGTTCCCGGTGGGGCAGCTGCAAGGAATGTTATCAGTGTTGGGACTGGGCACGGGTCCAAACCTTGTCGGTGCCCGAGCTGAAACCGAAGCTGAGCCTGAGACGGCAGGGCTGGTTGTGTGTGAGCGGGCCAGGCTGCCACGGAGTTTTGTCCTCGGCAGCCCGGGGCGTCAGCGACCCCGACAGCGGGGACGGTGCACACCCTCTCAGGCAGGTCACACTGGTGCAGATCCACGGAAGACTGCCATCCCTCCCCAGATGATTGGGCTCCTCTGGGTCGGGGGCCGGCCTGGGGCTCTGTGGGTGCCGGAGGAAGCAGAGTCAGGGCGCCCCATCTTCAGTCACGCTTCCCAGGGAGAGTGGCTGTTCAGACAACTTGCTGTTAATAAATGGGGAAGGTGCCTTCCAGGTGACCCGCTCGCTTATAAAACTACTTAAATAAGAGGAGCCGATACCCATGGTATTCACGCTTGGAAGACTGGCAGTGGAAAACGAGAAGTTTTTATTTGCGGTGACTTGGTGGGAGCTCATAGCTTGGTTCTTGCCTTGATCTCTGGCTAGCTCTTGTTTCTTGTCTGCCTTTTGGGCCGAAGAGAAACAAGATGCAGGGTGCTTCCCTGCATACATCATGGTAATGATATGGGGGTTGGCACTGGGTCTGAGATGTTTCTGGTGTCTTAGGTAAAAGCGTGGAGACCAGGCTTCTCGAGGTGACTTAATGAATTCAGGTGCTAAGTGCTGAGTGATGAACCTGGCCGCTGAACTAGAGCAACTACACTGTTCGTGTGCACGAGGCCACCAGGATGCCGGAGACTGGCCGTGTTTCCATAGGGCAGAGCCGGGTGGCCTGGGGTGAGATGGGAGAGCGCGGCGCGCACCAGCTGCACCTGGGTGGGTCTCTCCGTCTTTCAAGCAGGTGTCTTTCCAGTCTAGAACTCGGACAGCAGGCAGAGTTCCTGGGCTCCCTTCCTGCTCGGGGTCTGTAGAGAAAGAACCATTGTGTTGTCATTGGGTGAGCGTCAACCCTGAAAACCTAGGTTTTGATGATCACGAGAGGGTTTGGACTTAAATGGGTCACAGGATGTTCTGGACTCTTCCCTGCGGAGCTGCTTCCCGCTCCCATTTTTATTCTCGCAAGCCTTTCCAACCTGTTGGCCTCGGCGTGAGTCACTTAGCCAGACTGCCGCCCATCCCCGTGGCCTGGATGGCTCCCAGCGGGAGTTGCTGGCACGGCGTCCAGAAAACAAACCGCACCCCGGGAGCGGTGATGCATCGCAGCATTTCTCCGCTCTGGACAGGAGGCACCGGGGTCTCGAGATGGGTCTGGGGTTTGGCCCCCCTGCCTCTGGCACTGCTGTGACCTCTTGTGCCCGTGGCTGGCGAGCAGAGGAATGCTTTCCCGTGGCGGTTTCGAGGGCCGTCGGCAGGCTGACTAATCCACCAAAGGTCCGCGAGGGTGTTGATGCTGCCCGTCTCTTGCTTGAGCAAAACATCCTCTGGGATCTCGTAGATCCTCAGACTCACTTTATGCAGAACCTTGTGGATTTATGAATTAGACTTGGGCTCCATTTTGTATTTTGTTCTTTGGGTTCTTTCATTAAGGAGATCAGAGATAAAAATATCATTGTTTTGCCGTCTGGCTACCAGCAGACTCCCGCCACTCTGAAGAGGGAGTGGTTTGGGTTTTCTTGAGTGACTGGGGTATCTATTAGAGATCAGCAGATGACTACAGCTCTGTGGTTTTAAAGAGACCAAAACATACTGGGGACCATGCCCACCCCACCTTTAGACACATACTAATCTTGCTAGTACTGTCACGTCATCCATTTGTGAATGACAATATTAGGGACTCTTAAAAGAGTTGCAGGGCAACTAATGGGACCTTGGCACACAGTTGAAGGCTACACACTAGTCACTGGGGAGGCTCAGGGGGATGTTTACAGTATCATCATATTTTTCTGGGTTTCCGAAACTGATCGCTGTTGGAGGATTTGGATGAAAGTTGGCTGATTTTGTTGTTGCTGCCGGCTGCTGCCGTGATCTGGGTACCTTTTCAAGCTAGGGCCTCTGCATCAGTCCATGTCAGAGGAAAATTTTCAGGCCAGTTATCTTTAACTCATTGGTTCTCAGCTGGAGTGATTTTGCTCTCCAGGAGACGTTTGGCAACATCTGGATGCATTTTTGGTTGTCGCAGCTGGGCAGGGGACGCTACTGTCACCTAGTGGGTAGAGGCCAGAGATACTGCTAGGGCAGCCCCCCATCCCCCTACCTGCTCCGCATCACAGAGAATTATCAAAATGTCAGTAGGGCTGAGGTTGAGAAATCCTGCTTTAACGTGAGAGCAACCATCCCTCTGTTATTCCTGAAACTAAAGAACAGACTAAGGTCTAAGAAAGAATATTTTAAAATGAATGACATCCCAATCTGCCAATGTATGTTTTAAGTTGTCTTTTTTTTTTTGCCAATGACTTTATGTACTTAAAAAATACTTTAGTGGTTTACTAGAGTATTTTTCAAAAAAAAAAAAATAGAAATGGTTAAAACTACACAAACATGATGATTTAAAAGTTAGTAGCTTCTCGTGCTTCCAAAAGTCTGTGATGCAGAGAAAAGCCCCTGTGAGCTGTGTTTTGTTTCTTGTGCTCCAGCAATGGGTTTCAATGGTACCTGGTTAGTAGAATAGATGATGTGAAGTCATTATATTTTCATTTCTCAAAACCCGCTAGTTTCCCACTCACCTAATATTTTCTCTCCACACCCCCCCCCCTTTTTTTTTTTAAATTTAAGTGCAAGACCCAACCAAATCATCTTGTTTCTCCTGGAATACTAAAAGTTTTTTTTTCAGGTATAGCTCCAGATTACCTTCTAGAATTCACATTCTGCTTTCTAAATCCTATTCTTAAAAGGAACCATACATATGATGTATGAACAGTACATCATAAATTTCGTGGCTCCTCCATGACATTTCTGGGGAAGTAAATGAAAGGTGTAAATTAAGAAAAGCAAGTGTTTGTGGTTCCCACTTTAACCTTCTGTTATGTTAAATGGCTTTGTTGAAGAGGGCTGTCATTGCTTTTGAAAACTTGGGAAAATCCACAGCAAGCTATGCCATTAGTTGCCTTTGGGACCACAAGATGTTTGATGTGAAAATTATATGGCCACATCTAATTGGGTATATTTTCACCCCACCAGATATCAACTCGAGATGACTCCTCCCCCTCCCCTGCTTTTTTAGCTAAGTTGTTTAACCTGAATTTCATGCTATTGAGAGTTGCATTCCAGTAATCCAAGTGCCATTTTTCAGTGTCTTTTGTCCAGTAGCATGTCTGCATGACCCAACCATATAAATTTCTAGACATCTGGCAAGAGCTGGATATTAATCCCTCCCTGATTTGGGGAATGGTAAGACCTATGACTTCTCCATAATTCACACTTCTCCTTGTGCCCTGTGGAAACCTAGCCAGCCAGTGGAAAGAAAACAGAAACTCTCTGGACCTCTGCTTCCTGTGAAATGGGAATAATAATTCTTATCCTGCCTGTTTCCCAGAGTTGTGTATTCGTTTCAAATAAAATGTGCTCAGAATTCAAATAGAAAGCAGTTAGAGATACGATAATGGTGGTTAGGCCAATTGAAACTTCAGAATTAAATAAAAATTAGTTCATTCACCTACTCTACAGTTCACCCATTTAAAGTGTACACGTTAATGATTTTTAGTGTATTTACAGAGTTGCAACCGTCACCACAATCAGGTTTAGAACGTTTTATCACCTCCAGAAGAAACTCCATACCCATTAGCTGTCACTCC
This sequence comes from Eschrichtius robustus, assembly GCF_028021215.1. Taxonomy (NCBI): domain Eukaryota; kingdom Metazoa; phylum Chordata; class Mammalia; order Artiodactyla; family Eschrichtiidae; genus Eschrichtius; species Eschrichtius robustus. The sequence goes on from NC_090830.1 coordinate 122,287,371, forward strand.
CCATTTCCCCCAACTCATCCCCCATTCCCCATCTATTCTCTGTCTCTGTGGATTTGTCTATTCTAGACATTTTGCATATATGGAATCATACAATATGTGGTCTTTGGAGACTGGCTTCTTTCACTTAGCATAGTGTTTTCAAGATTCATCCATGTTGTGGCATCTGTCAACTATTTCATTACTTTTTTTAATAGCCAAGTAATATTCCATTGTGTGGATAGATGACATTTTATTGATCCATTTATCAGTTGATGGTAAACTTCAGAATTTTAAAAATATTAATCTAGACCGTATTTAATTTTTGAAATTATCCCTTTCCTTTTTATCGGAAGTTAAGTGCTCTTATGATAAATACTGTTACGAGGCAAAGATTTCCAAGTCTGTGAGTGGTCTACATATTTGAAGACACTTAGCCTCCATACACTCTACTTGGAACCAAACATTGGCTAAAGATGACTTCAGAGTTTGGGTCTCCCTGAGGCACTGAAAGCTTTTAATCTATGAAAGTAGTAACTATTGCTAGTAAGTTTTTCTGTGTGTTGACCAAGGATTAAGACTTTATCTCCAGTGACTCAAACTTGTTCCTGATAGCTGCTATCTCCTTTTTCTTTATTTTCTCCTCAGGTGGTAATCACTCAAATGGCATCCACCAAAGATTGTGATGAGAAGAGGTTATTTCCAGCCTAGGGAGTCTTTTTGTTTTATAGTTGGTTTACTTGTTTGTTACTGCTTTGGTTTGTTAGTTTTGCCTGTTGTAAATATTAAGAAGCCCAGGTATGTTTACACTCTGGAGATAGGAAAATTCATCTTGTCCGGATTTGCTGCACTGGCTCCCGTCTGCACTGTGGTTGATTTGATGTGGCCGAAGGTGGAATTTCTCTGTTCAGGGTGGGGGACCCACGCATCAGTTCCGATCACTACCCTCCAGGACTGTCTTTGGCATTAATGTCCCTTAAGTACTTTGAGGGGAAACTTTTCATGGAACACGTGAGTCTTTTTCTTTATTGGCTGCACATGTGAGCCATGTGAAGATGATTTTCACTCCAAGAAACCGTAACAATCTTTAAGAGAACTCTGAAAACTAGGTGTTCTCTCAGAGCCATCGCAGTGAGAATATGTGAGTGATTTTTCTGGGCTTGACTACACTTTAGCAGGGCCCATCCATTTAGTGGTGAGAAGAAATGGGAGCAAGATGGGATTGACTCCTTCAGCTCATGGGTGTACTGTCTCTGTTGCCTTCTACACATGCACACACACACACACAAACACATGCACAGTTTAGGATTTTTTTTCTCTCTCAAGGTTCTCTTTATTAAAAATATAAATATTCAGGGTAGAAGAATAGCCAACGACTTGGGTGGCATGGGATAATTTGTCTCATCCCCGTATCTTTTATCCTGTGGCTCCCACTCTCCCTTTCAAGCTGAGAAAACCCAAATACCATAGTCCTGAGAGAATTCATCACTCCAGTCCAGACAGGACCCATTATGGTGTCTCAGGTGTGTGCCCAATGACAATAGTGGTGGCCACTCAAGTTATGAAACTAGCAATAGTGTGATTCTTTCTGGGTATGACAGCTGGGGGACGACTGTCATTTTGGAACCAGGGATGTTAGAGAATGGAGCTGGCGAGCCTCTCCCCAAATTCTCACGTACCTTCCCGTTCTGAATGAGATGGTGTCAAGAGTGGTCCTGCCTGTGGGTGTCCGTTGTTTTTTGTTTGTTTGTTTTGTTTTTTTTGAATTTTATTTATTTTTTTATACAGCAGGTTCTTGTACATATTGGTGTATATATGTCAATCCCAATCTCCCAGTTCATCCCACACCCCCCCGCTTCGCCACTTTCCCCCCTTGGTGTCCATACATTTGTTCTCTACATCTGTGTCCCTATTTCTGCCCTGCAAACCGGTTCATCTGCACCATTTTTCTAGGTTCCACATATCGTCCATTGTTTTTGAATATTTATAACCCTATGTCCTTGCAGTGTGGTTCCCTCTTTCATGATGTTTGGGGAGAACTTTTTTTCCCAAATTATTTCAATTTAATAAGTTTTTACGCCATTAGTATAATGCATTTCAACCAAAATGGTTTGTTTTTCATAAACACTGAGAAGGTTTAAATTTTCTCGTCAATTAGCCGTCATTTGCACAGTTATTCAGTTATTGCACCACGAAGACCCTCTGGAGTTTGATGTTGTCAGGAAACATATTAGCAGAAAATAGTATGTTATTATCTAATGCTAATAATTGGTGAGTAGAAATGAGAAGAGAAGACATTTAATTGGGGCTCCTGTGGCTAACAAGATGTGAATTATAAAAACATTTCCAGGAGAAGTTCCAGGGTTGGTCTAGAAACCTGTTATTTGCATTTTAAAACATTTGGTCCCCATTGATCCAGGAGGAGGGTGCTGTTGATCACCGCTGCTTTCTTTTTCAGAGCAAAGCACTCTAAATGTCCTGAGTGGTAACTAGCTCCCCAGGCACACCCGGTCTCTGTGTGGTCTTTACAACCTCTCAGCTCCATTTTTGGGTGCTTTTTTTTTTTGTCTTTTTGTAGGCGATGTGTTGGTTTTTAAAGAGAGGATTACCAAGTACACATCACCAATCCCAATCAGACTCTCTCCCCCTGTTGGTTCCATTGATTCTGCGCAGTGCTGTTTATGGCCCCCTGGGGCGTCGTATGGACCCACATCCCTTCTCGGAGGCTTTCCTGGGAGGAGGAACTATCCTTTAGCAAAAATCTCATTAACAGCACCATATTACGTTTATTTATTAGCTGGATTCACAGTGGACCTGAGCTTCTGCCTCCAATTCTTCCATAGGGGTCCTCTGCCCACACGTGTGAATCAGCTCCTATTCTCTCAAAGTAATGGATGAGCGTGGTTTTTCATGAGCTTGCTGGCATTTTGCTTGTCTGGAAAGATTACACTGTTAATCTCTCAGTTCCATATGCAAATAATGGAGATGGAGGTTGCAGGGAAAAGCTTCACTTTTCTACCTGCTGAGGTCACCACAGAACCTCATCACTGTCTGAGGAAACAGGTGGGAAAGATGCATTGGTGCTCTGCCAGTGTATGGGTGTCCAAGGAATTAGGTTGGCCGTAGAAAGGATTTCATTTAGTGTTCCAGTGATGTCTTTTAGAACTGCATTTATTTTTTGCGTGCCTTAGCTGAATTCCCAATATTAAGGTTAGCTATTTCACATTATTACCATCCCAGAAAGCCTTGACTTCACTTAAAGTCAATTAATTTAGTTAATTTGACTTAACTAATAATTTAGTCAATTAAGTCAGTTAATTTAGTGTTGATATCAGCTAAAAAATAAAAGCATCTCCTTTATTCAAAATTACTCAAGTAACTTTTCTTTAAACTTTATCCCAAACTCTTCAAAGATATTTTATATGACTTTTCCTTTATTGTTTATACCATAATAAAAAAGTATGTTTTATTTTCAACTTCTTGAGAGGTATTTTTTTCCCCTAGAAAACAAAAGTTGGCAACGTTTTCTTTAAACCAGTAAACACCTTTTGAAATGATGCTACAAATTCCCGTTTGTTATACCTTATTGCTAAACTATTTTTCCTTGGCCATGGTAGATATTTTATCTGGTAAAAGAAAGCTTTTTCTCCTCGAATATAACTTTCTTCGGTAAATATCACCTCTTAAATGATGGCCATGTCTAGATATCCAGGCACGTTGGATTTGTACTGAGAGCGATTGGAGGACTTAATTGTATCCCCCGCCTCTGCGTTTTGCTCTCCCTGCAGAATTGGAGCATGCTGGAGGGTGAGTAGGGCCCTCACAAGTCATCTAGCAGCTGGCACCCTCATGTGACTTGACAAACTGAGCCCCAGAAGTACAGGGCACACAGCTAGTTGGTGGGAAGTGGCAGTGACAGTGAGGCCCCACTTGTGTCTCTCTGCTGAGATCGAGGAAGAGGTGAACTGTACTTTGTAAAAGGCTAGTCTAAGGGTTGACTTAACATTGGCTCCTTTTGCGTTCATTCTGTTTGGCGCCTGGTCTCTTTCTCACTAAGATGAGGTCCTCAAGGGCCAAGGCAGACTTTATTTCTACATCCCTTGAGTGTAGGGGTGATGATTACGTTTCACCACATGCCAGCTCTGGGCAGGGTGGCCTAGTGATATTGACACGGGTAAGGGAAGAGGGAGCTGCCGTAGGTGAGCCGGGCACTTGCCATTCCTGACTGCAGGCCACTGTCTTCCATACTGGAGGATACCCGCCTACCTCTGTATGCACACAGGTGTGCAGTGTGTACACACACACATACCACACACAGACTCTCACACCTTGTCACTCACACACGCTCACATTTTGGAAAAATAATCATGAAAAATAATGTTGCATACATTACCCACGTCTGTGATGGTATCCTGTTTTGGGGAAAAACTGGGTTCACCTTTAATGACAAAAATGGTAGCTTGCCTGGAGCCGTGATTACAGTTTTTTTGCATCTGTGTTGTTTGGCAAGATCTTTCAGACGTAAGTAGTTCCCACCAGAGTTGCCTTACCTTCAGAGGTGATAATTATTGATGGACTCAAAGCTAGATCAGCATGACCTGTAAAGATCTGAACTCTCTTTCCAAGGTTATGTGTATGTGTGTGGGCTCTGGTTGGTTGGTTGGATGGATGGATGGCTGCTATTGCTTATTTGTTTTTGGTGTCCTTGTTTGTACACACATGTGCACGTGTATGTGAGTAAATGACAAAGAGATGAGAGGTTTTTGCCCTCCCTCCAGTTTTTAAAAATTGTCATTTTACTAGTTTGCTTCTTTAGTGGAATGGCTCTTGCCCATGTCCTTCTCTCAAATGGATTTCTTATCCCTCCAAAGATGCTGCAGTTTCAAAATAAAACTCTTCCATGTTATGCATAGAACCCCTATCTCCTAGTTTTTAAAACCTGGGTTTTGGTTTGTTCTCTTCTAGCTGTGTAGTCCTGGGTAGGTCCTAATTTTATGCCTAGACTTAAGGATTTTAAAAAATCATAAGGAATTCAATTACATGATTTCTAAGACCCATTCCATTTCACAATTCTGATATCTTTGAGAGACCCACAAATAATCCTTTCCCTCTTGCTTGGGGGTAGAAAACATATAAAAACATAACCCAAATATATTAGGGTTCTCCAGAGAAACAGAACCAATAGGAGATAGATAGATAGATAGACAGACAGACAAGTATAAAAAAGAGATTGATTATAAGGAATTGGCTCATGCAGTTATGAAGACCAACAAGTCCCTAGAACTGCAGTTGGCAAGCTGGAGACCCAGGAGAGTTTATGGTGTAGCTCTAGTTGAAGTCTGGAGGCCTGAGAATCAGAAGAGCTGATGGTATTAGTTCTGGTCCAAAGGCTGGCGGGCTTGAGACCCAGAAAGAGCCTATGTCTTAGTTCAATTCTGAAGGTAGGAAAAAAAAACCAAAGCAAACCCCAATGTCCCAGCTCAAAGGCAGTCGGGCAGGAGGAGTTCTCCTTTATTTGGGGGAGGATCAGCCTTTTGTTCCCATTCAGGGGAACAACAACAGATTGGATGAGGCCCACCCACATTACGAAGGGCATTCAGTTTTATTCATTCTACCAATTTTAACTCATCCAAAACACAGAAATGCTCAGAATAATGTTTGACCAAATATCTGGGCACCCCATGGCCCAGTCAAGTTGACATATAAAGTTAACAGTCACACCAAACTTAACTGAAACAAAATTGAAAGCTTTTGCCTTTTTCTTCCTGCCTAAGAGGTGGGTTTAGAATTCTCCCAATAGCCAACAGCTGTTGGCCAAATTTGGTCAGAATAACAAATTTCATACAAAATCTTTCTCTTTGGAGGCTTTAGTATTTTTAAGGGTTTTGGTTTTTAAATGCTTTTCAGTTCCTCCTATATTCTTCTCTTTTGTGTTTATTTTTCTTGGCAGAGCAATTTGTACTTTCTGGCTCGTTGGTTTCCATTCTGTTGCATTAACATTTGAATATTGGCCAACCACCTGTTGAAGGCGGCTATAAGCTCATAAAGAAACAAAATAGTAGGATATACAACTAGTGCTCTAACTTCTTAGTGGTACACCTTGATTCTGCTCCATGTGGCCACGTCCAGAACTGGTCTACACCCCATGTCCTCAGGGGCCAAGCCATCAGGGAAAATGAAACGTGCCACCTGCTCTGCCTGCCGTCTGTCTTGACATGGCACAGCCTCAGCTTCTGGAGACCACATCTTAATAGAGTCGGTCAGTGTAGCTGGTGGCTTCAGAGGCACTAGAGGAGGAGGGCCGAGTGACAGTTCTAGCAGGTGTGTGGTTTCTCAAGGCCACCACCCCCATCCCAGAGACTGGCCGCAAGCCACATTCATTCTGATTTTGAAAAGTACTAGACACTTACTCCAATATATTGCCTTGTAATAATCCCCTCATCATGCCCCGAGCATGAAACTCACGAGGCCTTCATGTACTTTTCCTGGAGCGTCTCCAGTTTTTTCCCCGTTACTGCTTGATGCGTGGGTGGACGATTATTGAGGTCATTCTAAGGCAACTAGAATTCTCCCGTCAGGGTGCCCTTTTCTCTCCTCAAACCCAGCCCAAACTGGCCTGAGCAAAATGAGTGTATTGACCCATAATTGAAAAGTTTACAGGTAGCGTGGCTGGATCCAGGGGCCCATATACCAGGACATCATTTCCTTCCAGCTCTTGGCTCTGCTTTCCTACAGGTTGACTTCATTGCATGGAAGCAGGTTTGAGTCCAGAGAGACCTTATCTTCCCCACAATTCTGAATCAGTGGCTGGGTAAGGGGCTGTGATGTGCTGAGTGCATTTGGACTGAGTACATTGACCCATCTGTGCAGGTCAGGGTAGGGTCCACTCTACCCAGACTGTATGGCTTGAGAGTTAGGGTGGTACCTCCTACGTAATTCAGGGCACTGTTACCAGAAAAAGCATGAATGGATGCTGAGCGGAAAACTTGGCGGACATCTGCCTTCATAATCTTTAGGACGTGTTGAAGAGTCTTATATTTGTTAGGCGAAGGCTCAACTAGAGTTTTATCATGGAACAAAGTGATTTGGTATTTGCATATACATTTGGATCTGTTTATAAGACATCTTATAGCCCCCAAATTTGAATTGGCTTATAAGACCTCATATTATGTAAAAAGATTAGAAATGAATAATTAAGGAAATTAGAATAAAGAGCAAAGCAGGGTAGACCCATAAGATAAGATGGGGGTAAGGTTAATCTCACAAATTTCAAAGCTGGTAGATCCTACAGTACTGGTAGGAGTGACCTGCAAATTTGGCTCTGAGGTTCCCAGGAATGGAAGAGTATCTAGATCCTATACAGAGGCGTGCGTGTGTGTGTGTGTGTGTGTGTGCACACGCGCGCCCATGAGTGTAACAAGCCTGCGTGCAAGCCCCTGTGGGAGTACAGGCCCTAAGGAAAGGCCATGGGAAGATAATAAAGGGAATGTGGTCTGTGGTAACCTTAGATACATTTCTTTTCCAAACTCCTGGGGTGCTGGCCCTCGGGAACCTTGCCGCTTTGCTGTCAGCATTGTGTTAGGAAACAAAACAAGCAGACAAGGATTGAAACCCCCATATTGCTGGGTTCCTTTTAGGAACAATTGGAGGGCTAAACCATGTCCCCTTTGGTGGGAGGCAGTTAAGATGAGTCACGGCTGTGACAAGGCAGAATAGGAGGGCCTCGGTTGTCAACCTGGGCTAATCTTGAAAATGGACTTATGCTTGCCCAGTGACTCACATTCCTGTTTACAAACGAGCCCCGTGGAGAAATGCAGAGTGGGAGGCTCTGCTTCCCGGGTGGAGACCAGAGACCTCCAGGGATGGGCAGCCAGTGCTTCCTCTGGGGCTTCGGCTGCCCTTCCTGGGGGCAGACCTTGGGGCTTCCGACAGTGGTGACTTTCAAAGTCCAGCCACGGGGACAGTTGCAGCCAGCAAGGGCCCTAGAGTAGCACCAGTTTGCAGGAGATGTGGCTCCTTCTCAATTTGGGTGTTCACATGGCTTTTGGCTGGTTTTAATCCACCTGGATAAGCCCCCCACCTCCCCCGTCGGAGGACCAGGTTATATGGGAACCATGTAAGTTATTCTAGAAATGTGGCTGCTGTTTTATAGATTTGTCCGTTATTTCCATTGATTTCCTAACTCCTAGGGTCTTTGGCACCCACTATGCTCATTCTGCTATTTAGTGAATATCAGAACATAAAATATCGGATATTGTGCTCAATCTCATGTTCTTAATCCTGAATTCTATTATTTGGGATTAAAAAGGGTGAAAAATTTGTTCATGGGCTTTTCCTTCACAAAAAACTTTTTAAAAACTAGAGTAGAGAAGTTTTTAAACTTCTTACAATGCAGATAAACTTCATTGTAAAGGAAGACATAATCCTTTACAATGAACACAAAAGGCATAGATCTTTTCTTTTTTTTAAAAAGACGATTAGAATGATATTTCCTTGTTGTGAAATAGCCCTTCTTGGACCCCACGTCGCTCTTAACACCCCTCAATTCTCTACCCCATTTATAGAGCAATAGTCAACATCTGGACAGGCAAATGCATCTACATAGCACCACCATGAGTTGACTGAGACCTGGTCCAGGTCCCCCCCCCCCCCCCGCCTCCCCCCTGCCATTTACTAGCTGTGTGACCTTGGGCATGCTCCTTAACGTCTCTGAGTCAGTTTCCTTGTCTGTAAAATGGGCACGACAGTAGTACCTACCTCACAGGGTGGTTGTGAGGAATAGCGGAATAACATGAACATTCCTGTCCAGAACCCCAAACAGAGAAGCAGCGCTCATCATAGGGCTGCAGCTGGGTTGAAGTGCAGTAGGGCACATACTTCCTGAGCACTCAGGGTGTGTGCTGCCAGATCTTTCAAGGGGTCCAGATATGTCAGTGTAGTTGCTGCTCTCAAAAAGACTGCAGCCTGGCAGAGGGAAAGGTATTAAGACAGCTCCCCAAATAACTCTAGAATTGCATGGAACCCTATGCAATTGCATTTTTGTAGGGTAGGAATAGCAGCAATATCACGTGGTTTAAGCTAATGGAAGATTCAGTAAGGTAAGTTGAGAGAGAGAAAATGCTAGCCAGCGGGCTTCTCAGAGGAAGGAGTGGCGTGTCCCTAGGGGGAACGATGGGCAAGGGTGGGCTCAGCGGGAAGGGATGCATCAGAAAGGCTGCCAAGAGGAGGTTGTGTTGAAGATGTCGCTGGCCAGCAGGGAGGTGGAAGAGTTCTGGGTTCGTGCGGGGGAACCGTGATCCTCCCCGCTTGGAGTTTGTAGAGAAGCGGGGGTAGGGCAGGAAGTCAGGCTGGGGGCCGTGAATGCCTTGCTGACTGCGCCCCGCCTCCCTCCCGAGCCTCACTCTGTTCCCCTTTCTTCCTGGCAGCAGTGCCCCCTCCCTTGCTGCACTCAGGGACATGACTGTCAGCACTTCTACCCCCCCTCAGACTTCACTGTCAGCACTCAAGTCTTCAGGGACATGAAAAGGAGCCACTCCTTACAAAAGGTTGGGGAGCCCTGGTGTTTGGAGGTAGGTCTCGGAGCAGAATGACGGTATGAGATGAGCGGGGTCTGAACTGAAACCACCCATCCAAAGTTTACCTCCCGCTGGGGCAGTGCCCCCCACTGTGGTCCCCAGCTCCCGTCACATCGCTGTCACTGCGGGTGCCCTGATGTCTGGGCGTACTGACCACGGATAGGTCTATCGTAGCCATAAAAATGCCAGCTTACGAGGACAGGGTAGAGGGAGGTGGTCGCGCGAACCCGAGGCGCCGGGCTCCCAGTTAAAGCCACATGGTCCAGTGTCACGCGGGGCTTCCGTGAGAATGGTGAGCAATGCGTTATCCCATTAAACTTGACCCCCAGGAAGTAATTTCCCGGGACCCTTCAGAGCTTCCAGTGCAAGAGAAGTTATCACCTGAACTTTGTCTTTGTTATTTGTTCTTTAGAACTTACAGATTTTCTTTTAGAATTCAAGGTGCTGGCCAATGCTCGCCCTTCTGCAGTGACATCTTCCTGAGGCAGCCGCGAATGGCTCTTCTGGCAGATGTCTGCTCTCCAAGGACAGGAAGCGTTGTTAATTTCCTTTAAATAATTCAATAGCATGTCAATACCCCACACTGCTCCCTGCTTGAGAGTGACAGTTCTCTTCAAATTAGTAGTCCCAAAGAATAAAGAACACCTAGAACATGCTTTCATCTTCAGAAAAGCAAAAGTCAATGCAGATAAAAAATTGTAAGGTAACTCTTTAGACTTATAAACAGTGAATGATTTAGTACTAATGCTAGCTTTTAAGTTTTTTTAAAAAGAAAAGTGAATATTTAAGAGGCAATTAGTAAAGCCTCTGTGTTTGAAAAATATTTATTGCATACCTACTATGCGCTGGCTGCTGTGCTGTGTGTTAGGGCTGCAGGGACAGAAAACAGCAGAGGCCTAGAATCACAGGTAACGTGTACGTGCGTCTTGCCTTTGGAGAGAGAAAAGGCGGGAGAAATCATCTTTAAAAGCTTGTTCTAATTTAAAAAGTAGTAAATAGCCCTATAAGAGAACTAGAAACACAAAGAGAAACAGGTAGAAGAAAATATAAACACCCATGTTCTTATTTACCTAGTTATAACCTCTTAATATTTGGATGCATTTCTTTCTTGTCATTCATGTGTCTAAAGTTTAAAAATGTTTCGTAAAATTGGAATGGTACCTTACAGAGTTTTGTATTTTTCTCTTCACTCAGTTGCTCTTATACACCATAATGTGTCTTAATTCTGGTTAGTAACTTCACGCGTGGGTGTCTTGTGGAAATCTTCCTGTCTAATTATTCCCCTCTGGCCAGACGTGACTGAAACGGAGGATGTTTCTAGGGTCTTTTGACCCCGCACGCTCCTTCCTCTCTTCTGATGAGGCCTGTGCCCGGATTACATGTGTCCCGTGCATGTGTACGGCCGTGTCTTTAACTGGCCTGGGTTGGACAGAGCTGTTGCACTTCTGCGCAGCAACCTTGACCCGAAGGAAGCTCTTTCTCAGCAGCCACTCCTTGGTCTGGCTTTTAATAAGAGTCTCTGTTCATTCTGACTCTGGATGATAAGGCCATACCGATCATAGTTATTCCTCCACCAGGGCCTGGCAAACGGTAACTCATTAATCTTTGGTCAGAGTTATGAGGTAGATAAAGGAGAACCAGGCACCCATTCTGAGTTGAGGAAAATGAAACAGAAAGACGGGGTTTCTTCCTTATAACTCAAGATCCACAGGCGCTGATTAGATCCCCGGCGCCAGTGACTATGCTTGTTTCTCAAGCTTTGCCCTCAGGACAGGGAAGCATCTCTTGGGGAAGTGCCAATACACCCAGCTTCCAGGATTGGGTCTAAGTCCCTAAGTTGTGAATAGACCAGACACAGAGACACCACCACTCGGGCCGTGTGACCTCGGGCAAGTTACCCAAGTGCTCTGTGCTTCAGTCTCCCCATCAGTGTAGGGGGCTGACATGTGAGCATCAGTGGAGTTGAGGATATAAAGCGGGGGCTTGCTTGGCCAGAGGAGCTGGCGTGCTCGGTCTGGCGCAGACACCCAGCAGGATTCTGGAGGCATCGCACACTGACAGTGTGTCCGTGTGATGGGCTGGCCTCTGCTGGGGGGGTATCTCAGTCGTGCTGCATGCTTTCCACGCACAGCTTGGGTGTGTTCGAGATGGTTCTGGGTAGCATAGTGGAAACCTCACATGACCAGAGTCAGAGCTAGGTTTGAGTCCAGCGTTCTCTCACCTCTGCCCGCAAGGTACTTCATCCCTCTGTGATGCATCCCTGTGTCTGTTAAAAGGGGATGGTAGGGGAATCCCTGCCCAGCCTGCTTCACTGGGCACCTACCAGGATCCCTTGAAATACTGATCAAAGAGACTTTTAATACAGTGCTTCCTACGGTCCAGGCACTTCTGTAAGCGATTTGTGTATATTAACTCTTCAAAACCTGACAACACCCCTAAGAGGAAGGTGCTGTGATTATTGCCATTTTGCAGATGAGCCACAGAGAGGTTAGGTAACTTGCTTAAGATCACAAAGGGGTGGAGCTCTAAAACTGCTGTTAATGAAAGACCCTGGCAGTAGCCCATGGTTTGGAGCCTTCTCCACCAACCATCTTCCACCTGCTAAAGGAGATTGGGTTAGGTCCTGTTCAACACCCAGCCATCTCAGGAGCTGGGAGGAAACTTCTGGTTCAGGACATCCAGAGTCCAGTTTTTGCTTTTCAGGTACCACATCTAGAATACTTTCTACCCCATCCATACTTAACCTTCATTGTCCCTGCTCTCTCTTCCCTGTGATTCGGCTTGATTCTAACCCTTTAGAATCAAGGCTGTCTCCTCTAGGGAATTAAGGTTGGTAGACCAGTTGATTAACTATGACTAAGAAAGTCAATGTCCACCTGGGCAGGCATGAGTCACTTCTTTCTAGTTAGCTATTCATGGCCATTTTAAAGCTCACCACACAAAGTCATTACATTGAGGCTATTACCATGTTTAATAGTGACAATAATAGGGCGTGACCCATGGCATAAATGCATTCAGATAAGAAAGAAAGTGTTTTTTCCTGTAATTGCTTAGTCAATACCGTTTTTACGGAAATGAAATGCTTGCAAACAAACTTTTAAAAAGTTCTTTGTTCAAATCCTTCTCTTATTCCTTCGTCTTGAGGGGCTTCTCTGAACTCCTCCTGGTCAGTGGCTGGGGGTTAGGAAGACGATACCCTCTGTCCCTTCTGATATTTTGGTTGACCTACCTCTTTGCTCGTTTTGAGCCTAATTTTGTGTTTTCTTTAGGGGTGTGTGAGTGAGTGTGTGTGTGGGTGTGTGTGTGTGTTGTGTGTGTGAATTCAGGAGGGGGCACATTATTGCTGGCACTTGCTTATTAACTTCTCAAGTTATGCATTTAAGGAAAAAAAAAAGGCTTCTGCTAACTTTGCAAAGCCAGTCACATAGACAGGGAGTTAACCATTTTGGTGAGAGGAAATGAAACTTTTCTTAGGTTTATTAGACCACATCCTATAAATCTGTGGCTTATTATGTGTCTGATTTCTAAAAAGCATGGCATCATGGCCAAAGTTTTATTTTTGCTTATTAGTCATTGAAACAAATATAGATATTGCTTCATTTCCTTAGTACTATGTTTTTCAATATGTTATGTATGGAAAATCTGGATTTACACAACAAAGTACATTAGAAGGGGGAAGTATTTGCATTATAAATCTCTGCATTATAACTTTGGATTACCAAGCATTCTATTAAGCTAAAATGTTTAATTCATCCTCCCTCTCCTGATTACATAGAGAAGCAGGATAAGAAAACAGTAAAAATATTTCTCAAAGGCAGAGTTAATATTTTGACATACTTCCTTCCAGTCTTTTAAAGGATGTGTTTTAAAAAAGTCATAGGTGGGCTCATGTCATATATGTAATTATCTTCTGTCTGTCTCGCATCTCTTGTAATAGAAGCCCTTTCCTGTGTATCCTGTGAAGACTCTTGGTAAAACTTCTAGTGGTGTCCATTCCAGAATTGGGTACCTCTCAATGTGCTTAGTCATTGCCCCAGTGCAAACACACTGTTTCTAAAGTTCCACTATTACAGTCTGGTTGCATCTCATGTGGGAGAGAGTGTGAGTTGAGAATAACGAAGACAGGATGACTTTGGACATTCCATAATGTCCCCATGATATATATGACCCCTGGCTTAGCACGCACAGCCCTGGATCATTCTAAGCAAGTGACCCAGCAAATTCACCCCCTCCCTAAATTCCTTCTCAGGGTGGGATGGCTGGTGGGACCACTCATATTATTTTGCAAAGCTTCTCCTTTTTCTGTTTTCAAAGCTTCTTTGTTGAACTCTTCTAGGTTCAATGGGCATGTGAATTTCCTCTGCTGAATTATGGCCCCAGTAGTATAGATGGGCACTGCAGTGCCTAACTTGCAATTTCTGGCACCTCAGAGAAGCCACACCCCCAGGTGAAATGGTGTTGTTTCCCCCGCTGCTCATCAGAGCCCCCTACGGGATGGACACAGCTTGGCCACAACTTGCACAGGGCTTCCCACCAGGGACACAGGCCCAGAGAGGGAGAGGATCATTCTGGGCCCTATTTCCCAAGTTGACCATTCCTTGGACTAAAGGCTGTGAACGCTGTTCTTTTCACTTCTTACACTTTTCTCCGCCCCAGGAGGTTGGTATACAGAGCAGGAAGCCCAGGCAGGGTGCGTGGACGTCCTCTAAGGACCCCATCCCTTGGATGGTGGGAGTGGTCTCCGGCCCTGCATCCAGGCTCTGGGGTCACCTGACATCCGCTCGGACACCACAGACTGGATCACAGCTCTTATCTCTGTGGCTGCCTCTCTTTTCCCCATTCTTTGTGAGTCACATGTTTTCTTTGCATCTCATATGACAAAGGTCATTAATAGAGAAGACTCTGGGCCTTCCATGCATGACATCTTATCATCCACACAGTTTATTGTTTTGGATCCTCCCCTTTTGTAATTCTGTGAGGTGACAGATCAGGTTTTAATGGGCTACACTGTGTCAAGGGAGAGTTTAAATTAACCTTAAGACTTTTTATACCTTATAGGGCCCCTCAAATCATAGTACATGGTCAGTAGTTGAAGAGAGGGAGGAGATGCTTTCTACTCACGGTTTTGACATTATCTATCAAGTCTGTCTGTCTGTCTCTCCATGTTGTGATACCTTTGTTTCTCAGAGTACCTTCCTATGATCAGTCCTTTTAATGATGTCAGTGAGGTAGATGTTTGGAATTTGGGAACAGAGACGAACCACATTTCAGCCCAGACTCTGGAACTTAATTTACTCATTTTTATTAAGGGCAACTGTCAGGTAAGCAAAGGGGAGGATCTTAGTTTTTATCCTTGTCTGTCAGGCCAGTCCTCTGCACCTTATTCAGAGGTATTGCACTAGTTGCTGCTAGTTTAGCAAGAGATGATTCTAGGAGCTACCTCATCTTTTCTCCTTTATTCCACACTTTTCCAGCTCTTTCCATCACATCTCTGAAAGTTCATTTCACGCCTGTTTGCATTAAAGAAATGTAGTAGTTACCAAAACATGTTTTGGGTGTGGTTTGGGGAGCTATGTGGGAGAGGTGGACGCACCTTCCCTGATGAGGCCAGGTTCAAGTTTTCCTTGGACTGTCCTTTCCCAATCAGTGGTGGCCTCCTCTGCTTGAGCTGAAGGTGAGGAAGGAGGTGGCCTTTGTACAGCCGGGGAGTTTTAAACCCTTTGTGAACGACCTCCCGATGTGTGTGTGTGTGTGTGTGTGTGTGTGTGTGTGTGTGTGTGTGTGCGCGCGCGCGCGTGCGCGCGCTCCTCCGTGTGCACGTCTGTCTCCGAGGCCTCGCCACCCAGAGCGTGCTCGCAGCTCGGCTGTGTTTCTCTCTGAGAAGTTCTAAATAACAGGCCTGTTTGTGTTCAGAGTGAAAGTTTCTGTTTTGGAAAAGCCAGTTCCTTCTGACAAGGGAGGGCGGGGACAAGGAAGGAACTAAAGACGCCAGAGAAAGAAGAAGTGAGAGTCGGGGGAGGTGGGGAGGCAGGGGGTGGCCGAGGGACGCGCTGCCCCGCTCGCCTTATTTCCCAGCCCCACCTGTCACTTGGTCTGCCCAGCTTCGCTGGAGCCCCTGTGTCGCAGCCCCAGGCCCCGGCGGGGGTCTCTTGCTGCTTTGAAAAACAGAGCTGGCAGGAGATAGTGTTGGGCTGGACATGATGTAAGGGGCCAGGGTCAGAGGGAGCATGGAAGAGTTCAATCACTGCGCGCTCAGCCTGGCTCCTGCCCGCTGGGTTTCTGGCATGCCTGGTGTTTCTCCAGCAGCCAGTGTGGCAGGGGAGAGACCCTCTCCTCCTGGGGAAAGGAGAAGCCCCTCTGCCCAGAGAGTAGAAGAAACGTGTCATCATCCAGACGGAGATCCAGTTCACAACTCTGCCTCTTGGACAAGTTTCCCTCCTCGTGCCTCTTTTATAAGAACCCAGGAGAAAGATGGGTGGAGGCGAGAGGCAGGGGAAGCTTGCTGATGGTGCTTTTACTGGCTTCAGAAATTCGGGCAGTTCCTGAAGGGAAGGTGGGGCATTGCTGTGCCTGGCGGGGCAGGAGCAGCAGTGTCTGGGCACGGGCTCGACTGCTCTCAGGATGCAGGGCTATGTGCGCTTCTGAAGGGACTCGGACATTTGTTTGTCCTTGGCCCTGTCCTGCTGGGGACAGCAGAGTGGACTCAAATCAGGTTCCTGGGGGGCTTTCCTCCCTGCAGTCTTGGCTTGGTGGGGTCACCTGCAGCTGTCTGTTTTTTGAATTTGCACTGACTGAATATACTTCTGTGTCCCAGATTTTAGGTCTGAGGAGCAGGTTTCTTTGGAGATGTGGGATTTAAAAAATTTATATTTTAAACTATACAATATTGGCTTTTTCTTTCGGTCTACACTTCTGTGAATTTTAGCATCCGTTCGTATTATCACCACCACAATCAGAACAGCTTTATCACCTTACACACACTCTCGTGCTACCCTTTTATGGTTACAAGAGATGTAGGTTTCATTTTTTTATTTTTATCACTTTTACCCTTTGAAAGATAACGTTGACCTGACTCATCTCTTTCGTTCAGAGGCTAATTTTTCATCGTTGATTATAAGTCTCTGCTCTGCTCTTTCTCCACGCCTTCTCCAGCAAAAGAGACGTAACCAGAGTGCCTTGCTTGTCAGCCTGTTAGTTACTGACAGGTGTTGTTTGGAGTGTCTGTTTTTTGTACCGGCTGTTCTTGCCCACACACCTAGGATGCTTTGGGCCACTTTGTGGATTTAGGAGAACTCAGGCGAATTCTGACAGTGGCCAAAGAAAACTCTAATTAGCGAGGGAAATGTCCCTGCTAACCATCTAGGCAGCATTGTGAAGGGAAACGACTTCTGGAGTATTCTGCTTTGAATTGTCCGTGTTATTCTTTCCCAGATGTCAGGACAGACGATCAAGGTTTGGGCATAATGTGTAAAATGAAGATGCTGTGCCATCTGCAGACTTGTTGACCCAACGTGCTTCTCCCCAGCTGTCCTCACTTGTCCCGTTACTTCGGTGGAGCCAGGAATTGAGGTGCTTCCATGATTATCTGTGCCTCCCTACCCAGGTTCTGGAACAAGCTGGCACGATCATGGGAAGGCCAGAGCTGTGTCTCACCTGCTGCGGTCAGGGCTTACGCTTTCTTAGGGAAAAGTGAACTGCAGGGACATCTGTGTGGTGTGATCCTGTGTGTGTGTGTGTGTGTGCTTGTCCTCCTCTCGGGAAACGAGGAGAGGTGACCTCAGATGTCCCCAGCTCAGAACGTCACACTTGACTGAACAGTTGACGGTGCCTCTGCTGTGGATTCTGCCGGGGAAGGTGGCAACAACCGCACACATGTAGAATCTGGTGTAATCTGATTCCTGCCTCTGTAATTACTTGGAGACTTGCCATTGCAGCCAGTTGAGAAGTGGGAACAGTGACCCAGAGCAGAAAGCAGAAATTATAGGGGTGGAAAGGGGAGGTAACGTCTAGAAACACAGCCGTAGCTCTCCTTCTGGCTTTCTGGAATCGAAACTCGCTTTAGGATCAGGAAAAAGAATGAGAACTGCCTTCTACAAAAGTCACCCCAACTTTCCTGTCTGTATCCCCTCTCCCTGCCTTTCCCTCTTGCCAGGCTGAAGGAGTCTCTCGGAATGTGGTAGAGTCGGAGCATCCATGGTTTAGCTGAGAGGAGTGAGTTTTGCTGATAAGAAACTACTGTAGTCTGGCAACAGGTTTCTGTAGAAGAATGTCCTCCAGGTGGAGGAAAAATGGTTCTCATTTTTAAAAAATCACACACTGAACAAAGTAACATAAGCATGGGTGCCTAGGCAAAACAAGAGCGACAGAACAGCTCAGAAGCAAGCTGCTTTTCTGCATCATGACTGACATGATAGGGGTGCTGTGGAAAGCCAGGGCTGGCATGATTTTCACGAGTGGAGCAAGTGTAAACCATGGGGCCTGGGTGCCTTAACTCTGGAAGATGCCTCGAGAAGAGCGTGCAGAGTGACGTGTCCCCTTCCAGAAGTGCTTGCCATTTGTCTGATCGACGTCGGAAACATGATATAATTTCTACAAACACCCACATGAGAAGGGTTTTTTTTTTTTTTTTTCCTCCTGTTTTCTTATTTGGGTGACAGATTGCATGTTAGGGCACTAAAAGATGAAAGCACTAAATATTTGCTTTAGAAAAACACAGCGAAAGAGTCTCTCATCCTCCTAGCTGAAAACTGATGGGCTTAGAATTCCATTAACAAAAATTACTGTCTGCAGTCAAACTTACTGCCACCCTTTGGGCATGGTTAACAAGTGGGGGAGAAAGCGGAGGCTGGAGGGTAGAAGATTGTGCAGGATTCTTTTTCGCGTGGAGTAGAATAGGGCTGTTTTGTCGACACAGAGGTCCAAGGTAGCCCAAAGAAATACCTTCCTCCTCCTATCATGTTGAGCTCCTCCTTCTGGATCTTTGTAGTGGATTTCCTCTCCATACAAAGGATCTGTTTGTTTTTCCCTCTCTCAGATGTAATGAGAAAGTCATAATTCTTGCAGGCCTCTTTGGCGTGAGCTATCTTGCCTCAGAAGAATAGAGAATGCGTTTTGGCACTCGGTTTTGGTTCTTGCAGAGTCTGTTTAATGGAATGATTAAGAGCATGAATTCAAACCCTGGCTTGGCTGCTGGCTGGCTGAGTGACCATGTGCATTGTGTACTGAAACCTTTCTAGACCTTAGTTTCTCCATCTATAAAGCAGGGAAATTTTCATACCTCCCTTCATTTATTGGGAGTTATCAATGAGTTAAGGTGTGGTGTACGTGTATATCTGTCAACATTAGCTCTTATTTATTAATTCTCAGTGGGTATTTTTAAACTCGTCTCTGGTTTGAGAGGAAAGAAGGATGAACCCTTTCTTTGGTGAGGGTGTGGCTTAATATTAATATTAACCACCATTTATTAAAAATTTGCTGTCATTCAGGCATTGAGTTCACTTTTTCATAAATATTCTTGTTTCACTCTTAACAGCTACTCCATAGGAGGAAAAACTATTTTTGCAGTTTTATATGTAAATAAACTAGTAGTAACATTTATTGAGTGCTTTTTTATGAACCAGCTCTAGTTTAAGTGGTTTTCATATGTTAACTCATTTCGTCCTCCCAATAGGTAAGAGCCGTCTTCCCCATTTTTAACAAGAAGGAAACTGTGGCACAAAATTAAAAAAAAAAATTGTCCTGGGTTCCACTGAGAGTAACCGGTAAGGCTGGATCTTCATATGTTTGCAGAGCTAGGGTACTCGCCTCACCATTGTACTGCCAGCCTCTGTTCCTTAACACGTGAGTGGTACCAACTCGCCGCGATCATGGATGAGAAACACTGAGCAGATACCCAGATGCTCTCCAGATCCGCTGGTTTATGATAGTTGGGAACAAAAATCTTTACTACCGGAAGCTGTGGCTTCTGAGTCTCTCGGCAGTTGGCAGCATAGATTTTTTTTATTTGTTTTGTTTTGTGTGTGTGGTTTTGTTTTTTAAATAATTAGAAACAGTTAGACTGTCGTTACCACCCACAGTAAAAATTGCTTGGATCCCGCAAATTAAAGGAAAAAAAGAACGAGTCCATTTGGTAGAATGATTAAAAAGGGGTTTTCAAGAGGAAAGTTCATTTTAGAGGGTGAGCTTCAGATGTGTAAACGCTGGGGATTTCTTGCTTCTCACCTCCCCCTTTGTTTGAATTCAGAATCAAATGACATTCGCGGTGGTTGCCAGTGATGCGGGGGGGGGGGGGGCGGGGAGGATTACGTACAAGATGACTCTGGGAGGAAACCTACATTCTTTATACTTATTAATGGTATGTCTTTTGTGCAGGTGGGGTGAGGACTTAGTGTGAAGCATATATTTACACGGCGTGTGGTCCTTTCTGCTGCGTTCCACAACCCAGGATGGTGGGCTGGAGGAGGAGGACGAGGAAGTCTTAGTACAGCCTTCAGTTTCCATTGTATGGATTGTATCGTTGAGGCAGGAATAAACCAGGCCTCTTTCCATGTTAGGAGGACTCAATCAGTGTCGCCGGGACTCTTGGTTTCTTAGGACTGTGCTCTAATGACTCACGCTGTGCCCCCATTTTTGTACGAATGACATTGGTGCTCTGGCGCATATGTTGTTCCCCTCACTCTCACCCTCTCCTAAGAATGAGGATGGGCCAGGGTCTGAGTTGGTGCCTTTGGCCAAGTCAGATGTGCTCTCCATTTGGAAATCCTTCGCCCCTCACATCCCCACCGAAACCTTCCTTGTCATTCTAAGGCTGTAACTGGTCACATGGGTGAAGAGATGATTTCCTAATCCTCGTGGGAGCTTTAAGGATTTGCCTTTGTAAGAGAAGGAACATCCCGCCGGAGGGCTGTGTGTCCCATTTTAACCCACATCGCTTTTGACTTCTATGATCATTCCCAGGCAGCCTCCTCTTGCCATCCTGACTTGTTTAAATTAATGGGTTATTGGCAAGCAATTTTTTGATGCTATTCTTCTCATAGCCAGAGGCCAAGATCCCTTGTGGAGCAGTGCCTGAACTTAATGGATGTCATCTGGACACCAGGGAGGGGCGTAGAGAAGCACTGGGGGAAAAGTCTTAGAAGTAAAATGCTGCCCCTTGATGCTACAGTCTCCTAGCCTCTTCTTTATCCCTTTCAGGGCAATGCATTCAGAGTAATTGTTTTGGTGGCACCACAGTATTGTGTACCGTACTCTACAATTTTAGGACAAAAGATACAGTGTCCTAATGGACTTGTAGGTGGCGTAAAGAATACCTGGTAAGCTACCTGTTCAACTTGATCTTGAATTTCTCAGCATTTTTGAGCTCTACTCCTGGTTGTTTATAAAACCAGAAGATCTGTCCATATCTTTTGTAACATTGGGTGACACTCCAGGAAGGATTATTTTAATCTACTGGCTGTCTGGGGGCTTGGTTCCCAGGCCAAGTTCTAAGGTAGACAAGACAGCATCATCTCATTAGCCTGACTAACAAGCTCAGCTTCGGATTAAAGGGAGTCTGGAAGTTATAGAGTGAAGCAGGGATGCAGGTGAGTCTTTCAGACATCAGACTTGTGACTGACAGCTGTCACAAAGGCGATTAACTTGACTTTGTGGGACAGGCATGGTGTCTTCCTGTAATGCTTCTGGACACAAGTTACGAGAAAGCTTGCAGAATAGGTCTTGTTGACTTCCAGGGTGACTGGACAGAAACACCAGCAGCACTTGGGACAGCTTGAGCTCATTAAGCACAGTGTTACTGGGTGCTGTTCAGTGCTGGGGGTGAGGGTGTGAGCAAGACCAAGACCGATTGAGTCCTTGCCTTCAGGGAGTCTCCCTTCTAGCTGGAAGTTATGACTTGAGTCCGTAGGACGTTCTGCTCCCTTTTTGGTCTCCCACAGAGTCCCTGCCCACCCTGAGGTCTGCTCCTTTCTGAGACATCATCAGAGGAAGTTGCCTCCTGAGCTCCTGGGGAACTTAGAATGCCCTCCATGACGGGATCCCTCCATCTTCGTGGGAATGGTCTTGGTAGTGAGGCCGCCATGGAAGGGCGTGTTGAAGAGGATGTGTTTTGTGGACAAGTCCACTTTCAAAGTTTGGGGGCTTCTGACCAGCCTAGATGCCACTGTCTGGTGGCACCCACTTCTCTGCTTCTTTTTTTTTTTAATTTTTTTAAAAATTTATTATTTATTTATTATTTTTATTTTTGGCTGTGTTGGGTCTTCGTTTCTGTGTGAGGGCTTTCTCCAGTTGCGGCGAGTGGGGGCCACTCTTCATCGCGGTGCGCGGGCCTCTCACTATCGCGGCCTCTCTTGTCGCGGAGCACAGGCTCCAGACACGCAGGCTCAGTAATTGTGGCTCACGGGCCCGGTTGCTCCGCGGCATGTGGGATCTTCCCAGACCAGGGCTCGAACCCGTGTCCCCTGCATTGGCAGGCAGATTCTCCACCACTGCGCCACCAGGGAAGCCCCTCTCTGCTTCTTTATCTCTCGCTTCTGCCTGGCCAGCAGCATCCTTTTGGTCCCGCTCTCCCTCCTCTTCCCCAAATCCATTTTCCCCATCTTGAGGAATTTCTCACCATATTTATTTACACTCTTCCTTGTTCAACATTAAGTCTTTGTCTGTGTTTCAGTCCCAAAGATCCAGGCAGAGCAGTCTCTGGCAATTCCAACCTCTTACAGTTTAGAAGAAAGGGAGAGAAAAATAATTGTAAAAGCACCGTAAGCTGAAGTTGTTTAGAATGGGGGAAGCAGCCCTCAGTGCTCTGGTAAGCAATGTTTTTAATTAGGATCCTGATACGTTAAGAAAATATGTGGTCTCTAGGATTTTAAAAATGAAAAAAAGTTTCCTAGGGAGATTGATTGGGATTGTCTTGCAGGTAAGTTCAACTTGAATGTTGCCTAACAGGTAGTAGGCTGTTGGTAAGGTCATTGTGCATATGGGCCTGGGCTTCTGGTGCAAGACAAATCAAATTACTCAGGTCGGAGAAACGGACCTGCGTGACCTCAAAGTATTAATGCAAGCAAATTTGTTCACTCTGGTTGGGGTGGGTGGATGGGTAGAGGCAGTTAACAAAATCTTAGAATTGTGAGAGCTGAGTGGTAACTCGGACCTACCCATGTCATCCAGTCCTCTCTGTAAACCTGGGGAAACCAAGGCCTGGAGAGAGGAGATGAGTGTAAGGCCATGCAGCCGTGGAGCCAGATAGCGGTAGAGTCAAGACCAGACTCCAGACCTCTCGGCTTTTCTCTTTCCATTCTGCCACCTCTGATTCAAGGTGGAGTTTGATTTTTGTTCATGTTAAGTGCCATTCATTCTCAGCTCTTTCTGGATTAGTGTGTGAAGTTCAGTGTCTTTAGTATGAATTCCCTTATTTTCCACTTGCGAGGTTGTGTTTACCTGGGGTGCCCTGGGTGCTGATGTGATGACGTGTGATGATTAGGAGGCTCATGATGGTGGTGAGGATGGGCTGATACGATCATCTGCTAGGGGTTAACTAAGAAGAAGTGAGCTGGAATTCACACACAGAGAGTCTTAGAAACTTTTCCAGCAACGAGTGTGCTTTAGCAATACATAGAAAATCAGATCTTACCGTTCATACATGCATTTTGAATGAACTAGTCTCTGGCAGGGAATTGTATCCTCTTATATAACCCCACCACCTTCTTTCCCAGAGGACTGGTATTTGGGAATCCTTTTACAGGGTTGCTTTCTGGGCTCGTGTTTACAACTCAAACATAGAAATGTGTGAAAATGATCCTTTGAAAGCAAGCTTGACACCAACACTCTGTGATAAATCTTGGAAAGTATCTAGGTTAGGGATCACCGATACTTGAAGTCAAAGCAACCCTGACGGAGTTGACCACAAAAACAATGGATTCAAGAGTTCATCGGTGATGTTTAAATGTTTGCCAAGAGCTCTGTTCTGTCCCTTGCAGTCCCCATGTCCTGTAACTGAGAATCAAGCTGGTGCTCTGGGTCAAGTTCAGCAGGTTTGTTTTGACTTGCGGCCCGTGGTGGGAGTGAAGCTCTCATTATGTAATATTAAACTGGGCCGGAATGTCAGCTGGGCTAGGCCTGCCAAAGCTTGAAGGGTTGATTGGGAATGGGCTATGTTTAGTATGACTAATCCAACTTGGCTGGGGAAAGGGGTGGGTGGGCGTCTCTCTGAGGAGCGAGGGAGGTATGACTTGTGCTATTTTGAATGTTAGCACTTTGTGTAAACTCTGCAAACCCCTCCCCCGCCAACCCCATGAAAAAGGAAGAAAAAAGTTGAGCCTACGACCAACTAGTAAAATCAGGGGCTGTTGACTGATACCCAATATTGCTGTAGAAATCTGTGGTCAAGACACCAAGGTTGAATATATCACTTGCAATCGGGGAAATAACACTTGGGTTATGTGACATGATGTTTCTTAAACACCTAGCCTGTATTGGTCAAGTGTTGCTAGCAGTGGTACTCAGTAATTTAAGCAGTTACACAAAGTAAATGCTAGGTTCCTTAATAAAAATAGCAGTCAACCCTAATAAAAAATTGAAAACAAGGAAAGAGGTGGGCTAGTTTCCTAATAAAGATTCTGAAGTATAAGTTAACGTCTGTCTTCTGACCTTCTTGGTCTTTATTTGGGAGCCTTTTTCTCCCTTTGCCCTCATGGTCCCCACCCACACCCTCTAGTTTCCTCTGGGTCCTTCTTAGGGGACAAAAGAATCCCATTTTTATGTAAATGTCTTTCGTAGAAGGTAGAAATAATCTGGAACCCTGTTTGCACAGCGATCCTGAAACACAATGTGGTCCCTGCCTCCACCAGGAAAAGGTTGCATTTTGGTGGGGTTGGCAGAGCCCAGCTTCTGCCGTGCCCGAGGTAAATGACCGGGGGCGGCTGTGGGGGGGTGTTGGTTTTGTTCCTTCTCTGATGAATGGAAGTAAAGTGTTCACTGAACCTGGAAACACCTCCCTTTGTGTCCAGTGCTCTCCTAACACAGGCCGTTAAACTTGGGGCAGTCGTTCTTGGTGGGGGATTGAATGGGGCCATTGTGGCGGGGAGGGGCTCACACTGAAGCCATTGAGGGCATAGAGATGCCATTGTTTTCTGAGTCATAAGAAAAGGAGGAAGACTCTGGGGACCTCCAGGCATCAGTGTAGCGACTGCACTGACTGCTTTTCTAGGTTTGCATTATCCTCGAGGAACTCCCGACCTGAGTGGTGGGCAAGGTCAGCCCAGATAGGAAGCTCCTCGGAGCCCCCTGCAGTATAGACCTGGTGCCCGCGGTGTGCATCTGAGTCGTGGGCCTTTCCTTCCTCTGCACCTGCAGGGTGCTGCCCGCCTTGGGCCCACCCGTCATTTCTGCAGGGTGGTTGCTTTTCTCTTCCAGGCAGCGGAGTTAAAAACATTTGTTAAAAATCACTCACTCCACCTTAGGGATAACACCCAATTCCCTGCCAGCGACTTTTTTGTGTAACTTCCCTTTCACCATCTGGTCTTTCAGAGGCACTTCTGATTTTAATTATAGCATTCAGCCTGTGTTTATTTAAAAATCAGAAGGCAGATAGGCTGTGGAGGGTTTATCTGTACTACTTGTGCCAACGTACCTGCCAACTGTCCCCTTGGTTAGTAAAGGGAATTGCTACAATCCCTACTGACACCGTGTCTGCCCGCGCATGCACACACACTCGCAGGCCATCTAAACTGATGTGTTGATCATAGGCAGGAGTATACGTCCAGCTTTCGAATTGCTGTGCTGGCATCTTCTATCTAGAACTTCTGCCATGTAGTATCGACTGGAAGGGGATTTTAGCTATAGGACTGGGAAGCGTTAGAAGACTTGGGTTCAAATTCAGACTCTGCCACGTGCTGTGTTATCCTGGGGAAGTTATCTTATTCCCTGGGAGCCTCAGTTTTGCCATCTAAAAATATAGGGACAGTGGTATCAACATCCAGGAATGGTGTGGGATTTAAATGAGGTGTTTATGAAAGGGCAAAGAACAACTTTTAGGCATCCTTGCACAGGGGCCATTCAGTGTTCCATCATATAAAGTAAGACCTCATGCAGCCTTAGTAACCTAGAGGTTATGATACAATGGCATCCATTGTCTGTTTCTGGAAACATAACATGCATACAGTTCATTTTGCTGGGTTTTTTTTACCTCTTTGATAACTTTTATATTCTAATTAAACAGTGGTTTGCATCAGAGTATATAATATTTTACAGTTCTTTTAAAACATGACTCTGGCTTGAAGACTGTAACAAATTTCACACAGATTAGCTTTGCTGTGCTTACACTACGAAAATACACTTGTTGAAGCCACTAAAGAGACATGTTTAGAAAATGTTAAAAAAAACCCACTAGTCTTATTCTCATTTTAAAGCAAACATAAGCAATTGTGGGCTTCTTTCCCTGCATTTAAGAAACTCTTCTGTTAGAGGAATCAATTCTTATAGATCTCTATGATGTCTGAGTAAAGTATGCATTTTTTAGAAAAATAGTATCTTTGTAGATAATAATGAACTTTAATTCATTACACTAGGTTGTGATACCTTTTCATCAGACCATCACAATCTGAACAATTGTTAAAAAAAATCCATTTTAGGAGCTGTATTTAAAGAATTTCTGATCCCATTATATGCTTTGAAATATTTTGAGATTGTCTATTGGAGTTTTTCTTTAAATTTTTTTCTAAAATGTATTCCAGCAGTAATGTTTTTATATATAAATACCTGCAACAAACATTTCTTGAGCATCTACCCAGTGCTTAATTTGTTCTGTATATTTATACTTAGGACACAGAGATCACCATGTGATATACCCACTTTTTTGGTAAAGGAAACTCTTCTTATAAGCTTGGCTGCCCCAAAATTACAGTGAAGAATGAAGTAAATTCTACTTGCTGCTCTTGACCTCTACACCTATATATTTTATCTAATTTATAGTTGGAAAAGTAGCTAAAAATGTTGAGTTCATGCTAGTAGTTTAAGGAGTTGTAGTTTATATAGCCCCAGAATTAAGTACAGAAGTACCA
Organism: Eschrichtius robustus; assembly: GCF_028021215.1. NCBI lineage: Eukaryota > Metazoa > Chordata > Mammalia > Artiodactyla > Eschrichtiidae > Eschrichtius > Eschrichtius robustus. The sequence goes on from NC_090830.1 coordinate 122,313,973, forward strand.
GAAAGCCCACGTTATGTATTGGGTCAAAGAGAAGAAATTAAATTAATATTAACTGGTATTCATGATTCCTCCCTGAGCGCCAGTGATGTTTCTGTCCCAAGCATGGACTAATTTGGCCAACTATATATGGATCAAACAAAACAGTCAACAGCTCTGTGTTTAGGATGGTGTGAAAAACCCAGCATCTGAATGTTACTCCGTATTCCCCAAGTCTGTGATGTTCTCTGACCTCCAGTGCAAATAGCTATTCATCTGTAGGTGATTTGACAGCATAATTTAGCATTTGGGATTCTTTAAAAACAACCAAGGAAGGGGTGATTAAAAACTTGTTCTTCTTCTCTAAGTGTATGAAGCAAGCTTTTCAATTACATATTTCAGGAACAGAATAATTGGAGTTGAACATTGGGCTGGATAGTCAGAGAACTGGTTTCTGTTTGGCTTTGACTAGATTATTCCATGAAGGTATTCCAGGAATGCATCTGGTAGCGCTTTGACACTCATAAATTATTACCGCCCTCTCTAGATTGTAAGTTCCCTGAGGGCAAGGACTATTTCCCTCAGGTTCACTGATTTATCCCTAGTGCCCAGAACAGTGCCAGGCATGAAAGAAACACTGAATCAGTATTGATCGAATCAGCGAGTGCATCTTTAAGGGTAGAATGTAGGGAAGATTCCTACCTTGGCTTCAGTAATTTCTCCTCCTCCTCCTTTTCATTTGCTAAAGTTACTAACCAGCTAATCTCAAATGCATTCTTCCAAGTCCTCTGAGCTTGTTTGTTTTTCTGTCTATAAAATGGGGCTGTTGTCATCTAAGACTTTATTTGATTATGAGAAATACACCCTCCTAAACTTCCTTGAAGAGGTGCTAGACAAAAACAAGATGGTTTTGAAAAAACACCGCAGTCCAGACTATACTAAGATGCTTGGTTGCATCCAAAACCAGTTTCACAGTCTGCTTTAGGCGGGTGGTTGCAACATGGAAAGCAACATGCTTTCCACCTGTGCCTAATTTGAAGGAGCGCACTTGAGCTCCAACTTCACACTGTGGCGGGTACATTGGCACCGGCGCTCCCCAGACAGCCAACGGGCATTGCTATGGTGGAGGCATGACATAATTTAATTTTACTTTATTATTTGCTGGATGTGCCCATTGTATGTTAGCCTCTGGGTGTGTTTGTAAGGAGCTTAGCAAAGAGGTAGAGGCTGTGTTGCCTATAAAGCTGTCTTGTCAGTGTAAGGGCCAGGCATGTTCTCTCTGTCACACGCGCACACGCACACACACACACACCCCCCTCTCTCCTTTGGCATCCAGCACCAGTACTGGCCAGGGGTGAAATCATCACCATTCAGCAAGTGGTTCAGAAGGCTGAGAAAGACCTGTCTTCCTAAAATCCCCTCCCCTTAGCCCTGTAATTTCCTGCGGCAGCAGCTTGGGGCTTGAGCGTGTGTGAACCTAATTTCTCAAAGAACACACGTGTGGTAAAGGGGATGGCAAGTCCCCGTGCTTATTTAGTAGAGTTGAAATCCACTTACCGGATTTGGGTGACTTTTCCTGGCAATGTTCCTAAATTTGCTGTGAAAAGCAAAAGGTTCAAACTCTACAAAAACATCATTTATTTGTTAATGAAAACCAAGGAATTTCGGAACGGGATCATTCTGTCCTGGACTGTCATCTTCTCTCTAATGTTTTGGTGGCAGGTTGTCTTTATCCAGAGGTGAGCAATCATGTATTTTAAGCATATGAGGTAGTCAAGGGAGGTAAGTTTAGCCAGTGCCCATATATTCAGATCCTCGTCCTTTTAAAGAGGGTGGGGGGGGCTTTTCCTTTATTTATGCCTTTCTGGTGAGTTTCTATGTGTCACCGCTGTTTAAAAAATGACTGGGCTTCCCTGGTGGCGCAGTGGTTGGGAGTCTGCCTGCCAATGCAGGGGACACGGGTTCGAGCCCTGGTCTGGGAAGATCCCACATGCCGCGGAGCAACTGGGCCCGTGAGCCACAATTACTGAGCCTGCGCGTCTGGAGCCTGTGTTCCGCAACGGGAGAGGCCGCGACAGCGAGAGGCCCGCGCACCGCGATGAAGAGTGGCCCCCGCTTGCCGCAACTAGAGAAAGCCCTCGCACAGAAACAAAGACCCAACACAGCCATAAATAATAAATAAATAATTAATTTAAAAATAAATAAATAAAAAAGTATAGAGTTTAAAATAAAATAAAATAATTTAAAAAAATAAAAAATGACTTCCCTTCTAATTCATTTGTTTTTTTTAATTTATTTTTATTATTACCTGCATCTTTAAAAAATTTTTTATTGAAGTGTAGTTGATTTACAATGTTGTGTTCATTTCTTCTGTACAGTGAAGTGACTCATTTATATATATATATATATATATATATATATATATATATATATATATGAATATATATATTCTTTTTCATATTCTTTTCCATTATGGTTTGTCACAGGATACTGAATATAGTTCCCTGTGCTATACAGTAGGATTTTGTTGTTTATCCATCCCATATATAATAGTTTGCCTTTGCTAATCCCAAACTCCCAATTCATTGTTAATTTCAACTCTTGGTTCTAGCAGAGACGCAGTTCTCTGTAAAGCAGATTCCCTTTATTCTCACCAAATTCCCTTATTTTTGTCATATTGCTGCAGCAGTATCTAATTAGGGGCCTCATGGGTGACAGGAGTCTTTTAGTTCTGTAACGAAAGAGTCACCCTGGCACTGGCCATGCAGGTCTGCCTTGTCAAGCCAGTGAAACCCTGACACCTTGTGGGGTCCTTCCATCCCTCCCTGCAGGTCAGTGGAGGAGATGCATAGCAGTGAGTGCTGATCCAGCAAATGAATGCAAAGATCCCCATAAGTGTGTAATTTTGAAATATTTTAATTTGACCAGATCAACAGCTTCTAACTTCTCAACGCAGCTTGATGTGCTTATTTAATTTTTTTCCCCAGCACTTGATCAGTGGCTATGAGGACGTGAATCAGAGGGAATAGGGCATCCTCCCTTCCACGGAGAGCTGACTGGGCTGGGTGCAGTGGCCAGGTTGAGAAGTGCTCAAAGACCTTGAGAAAGGAAGGGTGCCCCCTTGAGAAATTGTGACCTTCCATTCCTGTTCATCTTTGCACTCATTTCTCCTAGTCCCAGAGAGCTTTGCGGTCTCCCTTTTTGCACCAGCATTCAAAGAAATTAAAATTAATTTCCTTTGTTTCCCCATTGTCCAGATTAGAGAAACTGGAGATAAATGATGCCATTATGGGCATCTTTGAACTCAAGGATGTCTTTTTAAGAGGGAGGGGAAACTAAATAATTGAGTCAGGTGTTTCAAGATGTTAGATCTTAAAAAATCAGCCTTTTAAGAATCAAATGCAAAGTCAGTCACTTAGCCTCGAATTTCCCACAATGATTCTGTTTCTCAAAACCTAGGATGGCCATCAAGGTAGGTTTAGCTTGGTCGAATATGGTCTCAATAGTTCTTAAAATCTTAATAATGACCCCTCTAATCCTGTGAGTTTTCAGCAGGAAATCTTGATGAGTAATCCTGGAATTGCTTTGCCTGGTAACGTCTTCTTTATTGACAGTATCCCCAGCTGAGCTCTCTTGGTTAATATGTTTTCTCTGGCACCGCTGTGTTTTTTTGTTTGAAATCAGAAATGCTTATCAATAGGTTCATGGTTGGGAAAAATGGCATTCGTAGTGTAGTATTTTCCCAAGGAGTATTTGGAGAGTTTTTCTTTAATACCAAATATGTAATGGTCCTTGTGCTAAGAACATATTACCATTGTGATCTCTGTACAGGAATTTGCTTTATTGACACTGGTGTGTAGGTCCCTGAGAGTCCAGCTGATATTCTTTTGCATCCTGACTTTTTGGTCCTTAACAGAGAGTACACCCCTTGATGACTTGTGGGCGCCCTTAGTGGAGGAATGATGTGTGGTCTTGCGAGAAGTCACAGCCTTAGCGGGTCTGTGTTTCCCTCCAGCGTGGAGCTTTGTCATTTCTAATGATGACAATCCACCAGTCCCCACAGTTCAAAATGAAGATAAATTGAATTAATATATGTGAGTTAAATGACTCATTGATATAATTACACTGTGAGGATTTCTTCAGTGTAACCCAACACATTTAGTGGTGTTAATTGTAACGGCTTTGCATGGGATCATTTAATTTCATAAGCAAACAGAATAATTTATTAATTCTCAAAAAGCTATTTCAAGGCCTAGATGTAGAGAGAAAGAGCGTGTATTTAACTTGATGTTTGCTGTGGTCTGAGTATGCTTTGCCTCATCGAATTGGAAATGGCTAAGATTTTTTTTTTTTTTTCTAATTCCAACTTTTATTGGTGCATCTTCATACGTGCTCAAGTCAATAGTGTATCGAAATGAAAGTGGGAAATGGGTACCATCCAGTAAATCTTAATAAGTTATTGAAAATTGAAGAGCACTGAATAATAAAACAGTTCTAAATGCAGTTGAAACTGTATTGGCGGCAGATATGCCTGAACAAGGATGATAAAACAGCCAAGGAAGAGCATTGGATGGCAGAATCGAAGAAGGGTAATAGACAGATTAAATGCAAAACTCAATTCAAATATTTTGTGAAATGCAGGCATGCTGTGTAAACCTATTTTTTGCTGAAAAGCATGTTTTCTCTCATGTCAGAAATGATCACAGGAATCCTTTTAATATTCATTTAAATAGTTTTTAATTGGCTTCAGAGAGTTTAAAGTTCAGCATGAAGGTGAGATCTAAGCTTACTAATTAGATCGAATGCAGTTTGACTCAAAGAGCAGACTTGATAATTAAAGAATTTTATACCAAATGTATGTTCTGAAAACATTCTTTTCACATCCTTGAGGTAAAAATGGTTTTCCTGAATTTTTTCCCATTCTTTTCCCAAGAGAAATTCCTCTTACAGAAGGATTATAAAACCTCACGTCAGTTGTTAGAAAACGACAGTCTGTATTTTGGAGCAAACCTCTCATTTGTTTCTCGTTTAGCTGACATCCTGTGTTCAGGGTATTCTGATATATATATTTTTTCCATCGAAGTGGAATTCTGACTTGCGTGGAACGTTGTGATGAACACAAGTTGTGTCCTGTGTTTTTCTCCCACTAAGTTGTTTGAAGCTGTTGAAATGGAAGGCTGAGTATAGGGGGCACTTAAGCAGTGAAGGGTTTTTCTTTGTAAATAATAGATCAAGAGCACTGGATCTGTATCTAATGGAACTGTGTGCGGCCTCCGTTTCAAGGACAGCGCGTGGTTTTAAAAACCACAACTACCGACCATCCCGTCTGAAACCTTTGGTCAGTTTTGTGAGTGTGCGTGTGTGTGTCTGCTTGCCTCTTGCCGTGATTTCCCATTGCCTTCCCCCACTTACATGGCTTGCTGTAACGTCATACTTTATTTCATAAATTTGAAAGAAACCCAAACTATTTTATACACACACACACACACACACACACACACACACACACACACACACACACACGTATATGGGGAGAGAGAAAGAGAGAGAGATCCTTTCCGATACCTGTCTTCCATAATTATGGAATGATTTAAGGAAGTTTGGTCCTGTTTTACTAACATGTTTGAATGAAACTATTTGACTATGGTGTGCTCTGCTAAGAAAACATTGATGTATATAGCTGACATTAACGCAGAAATTAGTTTATTGTAACAGCAGAAAAATCAGATTCGTTATGTTTGCCAACATATGTTACCTTGATAATTGGATGAAAAATTTGATTTACCATTTTTCCCCCATTCCCATCCCTCTTTCGGAGTTTATAAATTTGTTCTTACATTTGCTGGTTTGAAGCTGTATTTGAAAAGCATAGATTGAATACTCTGAGTATTGTTAGGATATTTCTTACAATTCTTAAAAGCGTAATAGGGCTCTGTTCCTCTTGAATTTGAATTCGTTATATTTTATCACTTGCAATCTAAATATTATATACCTAATTAATATTTCTCTCTGTATTGTAAGAGTACAAACATGCACCAGTATCTTAAAATATTTAGTCTCTATCAAGAGCGTCATTGGAAATAGAAAAATAAACATTAGCTGTTAAATGTCAAATAGGAGCCTGTATAAATAGAATAGAAACACAAGTACAGATTAAATTTGGAGATTCCTTTGATTATTTCTGAAATAGTTGTTTATAAGATTAAGTGGTAGTTACTAGAAATGAAAACAGTTCTTTTTTTTTTTTTTTTTTTTAAAGTGCATCCTACAAATTTGGGCCCATTTTTAAAAAGTGTTCAAAAATCATTTTCTTATAAAATAGGTTTCTAAGTAATAGATTTTTACCCAAACAGTCTAATATTTTTATTACCTACACAAATATATGCTGGATACTAATGCTTCTAACACACTGCTTCCTTGAAAGAAAATCATTAATCTTCTCAAATATAAGTGTACAGTTGATGCATTTTAGCCTCTTGTCCATAAATTGTTGATTATTGGTTTTGAAGGAAAGCACAGTGTGTGTTTTGAATTTTAACTTTGAAATCATAGATGTACACATGTTCACGGCAGTCAAATCACAAGCAGAGAGAACCCATTTGAAATAATTTTTTTAAAGTATTCCTGTCAGGGCATTATTTATAGGAATGATAAGTTTCAGATTTTAGATTTTAGAAAGTTGAGGTTGGCCGCACTTCAAATCTACAATTTAACTGCTTTGAAAGAATGGCTTTGCTTGTCTTCAGGGGGAAACAAGTAACTTAGGGGACATCCGTTCATTTTTTTTGCAGTCTTTCATCCCTAAGTATAACAAATTGTTTCTTTTATTAATGTGGTACTTGCACTATCGAAGCAGTTCTTAAGGGAAAATAATCA